>NC_045544.1:136460851-136498429 GCF_009769535.1 Thamnophis elegans
GAACCTTCAGAATTAGAACACACCCCATTTGGAGAAGGAATCAGCCCTCCACCCCGTATGGATCCTGCACCCACCCACCCCCAAAGACCCTCACCTCTGCTGTTTCGGTGCACCCGCAAAGGACTGGGAGTTGTCGCCAACGGGGAATGGAGGGATTCTCGCGCTGGGGCAGGTTCGCAAGACGACGCATCGGATTCGCCCCCGTCTCTGTCCTGCTTGCAGGGGTCTTCGTACATCCTCAGGGAAGGCAGAGTCAGCTGCTTCCTTTCGGTGGGGGAAATAAAAGGGGGGAGAGGGACAAGTTTTAATCTTCAGCATCAGCATTTGAGAAGATCCAAGTCTCTCCCCCCCCCCCCGCACTTCCTTCTCCCTCTTCTGTCCAGAATCTGTGGTGCTCCGTTACTCCATCACTCCATCACTTGGACTTCAACTCCCAGAATTCCCCAGATAGCAATTCGAAGATGGGTGGACTTCAACTCCCAGAATTCCCCAGATAGCAATTTGAAGATGGGTGGACTTCAACTCCCAGAATTCCCCAGATAGCAATTCAAAGATGGGTGGACTTCAACTCCCAGAATTCCCCAGATAGCAATTCAAAGATGGGTGGACTTCAACTCCCAGAATTCCCCAGATAGCAATTCGAAGATGGGTGGATTTCAACTCCCAGAATTCCCCAGACAGCAAAGCTGTTGGGAAGGGACCTTGGAGGTCTTCTACTCCAACCCCCTGCTCAAGCAGGAGACCCTTACACCATTTCTGACAAATGGTTGTCCAATCTCTTCTTCAAAAGCCCCAGCCTTGGAGCACCCACAACTTCTGGAGGCAAGTCGTTCCGCTGACGGGAAATTTCACGTTAGTTCTAGGTTAGGTCTCTCTGTGTGCTAATGCAATTACACAAAGCGAATACAGTCCTCGGTTGTATAAACAGACACACAGAATCAAAATCACGCAAAGTATTAGTACCGTTTTATACAGCCTTAGGAAGGCCACACCTGGAATACAGCATCCAGTTTTGATCACCAAGTGACCAAAAAGATGTTGAGAGTTTGGAAAAGGAACTAAAATGATTAAAGGCCTGGAGACTAAAAGATATGAAGAATGGTTGCAGGACTTGGAGTTGGCTAATCCAGAGAAAAGAAGGATTAGGGGAGACATGATAGCAGTCTTCCAGTACTTGAGGGGCTGCCACAAAGAGGTCAATTTATTTTCTCATCCTGCCTTCAGGTGCTTTGGAGAATAGGTTCACCCCCTCTTCTCTGTGGCAGCCCCTCAAATATTGGAAGACTGCTATCATAGCCCTCATAATCTTGTCTTCTCTCTTCTCCTCCCCTTCTTTCCTTTCTCTGCAATTTAATGAGTGAGATATAAATCCAGCAATTGTGACTTGTAAGTCATGTTTACGGCAAGGTGCTATCACAACCCAGGCGGCAGGAGGTTGTTTAATAAACCATGATTAAACCAACCACACTTCAACACCTTGGATGAACACAGTGTTTGATTATAAAGTTGGGTCAAATTCTCTTCTTTTCAGCAAGCTGAAGACGTAATCCAGATAGTAAGGCTGCCCACAAAAGATCTGAGTAAAACACGAATAAGGTTGCAGATAACAACAACAAACTTACAAATACGATTTTGTGAATGGTGGTTCCAGAATTCAGACCACTATAGAGCTTAATCCCGAGGGACTAAATTTAGGTTGGCTAACTAAGGTTAGGAGAAAGTGCAGAAACAAAAATAAAACAACAGCATTTTCCCGTAGAAATCCCACTTTATTGGCAATAAGGAAAAAAAATATATTCTCAATCTACCTTTTTTCTCTCCGTCCATTCCCCGTATCTCGAAATCCTTTTGCAAAGGGATTGTTGTCTATTTTCAGCTGGGTGATCTGAGAAAAATTAAAATAACGTTCAGAAACAGTCAAAGGTCAATCGAGCTGGCCAACTAAGTGAAGTCAAAGTCATACTAGCTACAGATTTGGGAAATAACTGGTAGGGGCTAAAGAGCTGTTGCCCCCCCCCCCGCCTCGAATGGTATGACTGTTGTGTGTTTTTAAATTATGTATTGTTATGTTTTGTCTTTTTTATTTCCTGTTTGTACCCCGCTTCCCTGATTTGAATTGTGAGCCGCCCTGAATCCCCTTCGGGGAAAAGGGCAGCATATAAATGTAATAAAATCCAATCCAAAATCCAATGGGGATTCCTGGTCTTTTTCCCTCCTCTTGACTATTTGTTTAAGCTATTTCAATGCTTTAATACGCTCCCTTTTCGGTGGGGCAGGAGGAAGATTCTTTGCATTCAAAAATTTTCATTTTAAATATGAGTCAAAAATATCCCTCGGAGGTGAGAAAAAGAGGGGGGGTGGGGACTTCAAAGAATATTTTTAAAAATGCCGAATGTGTGGAGACAGACTATGAATGGGGGCGTGCGGTATGTGAGTGTACTTTCATTACAGAGCAATCCTAAGCAAGCTTTTTTAGGATGTCTGCAGGCGTCTTTATTTGCAGCCTCTAAATCAGGACGTGTAGAAAAATCCAGGCACAAAATTCACTAATAAAGGAGAATATTTGTAGCACAGGGTTGAAACGAGGGGTCCTTGGTGCTCTCTGAGCTTGGCTGTTTTCTTGCAGACGTTTCATTACCAAACAAGGTAGCATCATCAATGCTAGAAAGGAAGTGGACTGTGAAGAAGAGGATGAATGTGGAGTTCTTGGTGCTTTCTGAGCTTGGTGGGGTTTTTTTTTACAGACATTTCATTACCAAACTAGGTAACATCATCAGTGCTGGAAGGGAGTGGGGTTTGCGCGTGCGGGGAGAAAAGGAAGACTATAAGTTCTTTGGTGCTCTCTGAGCTTGGTTGTTTTCTTGCAGACGTTTCATTACCAAACTAGGTAACATCATTCGACCTCATAATTTTCCTCCTCCTCCTCCCTCCAAACCCCAATCCCTTTTAGGACTGATGATGTTCCCTAGTTGGGTAATGAAACGTCTGTAAGGAAACCACCAAACTCAGAGAGCACCAAGGACCCCACAATCCTTTTCCTCCTCCTCCTCCTCCTCCTCTTCCTCCTCTTCCTCCTCTTCCTCCTCCTCCTCCCAGCCCTACTCCCTGCATTCATGACCAATTAAAGTGTTCTGTCAAACCATAAGCAGAATGCTTCCTAAAGAAGGGAGCAGACTAACCACAATTGAAGGAAGGGAAGATCTGTGTGTGTTTTCTGATACAAAGATAGACTGCCTTTCTCCATGGGAGTTCAGCTTCCACTTAGCTCTTTCTTGACCTTTCTTAATAACTTTGTTCTTATTATTTCACTGAAAGCAAATCACTATCAAGGTAGGAAATTGCAAAAACTCTTTGTCCTTGGGGTTTGAATGAAATATCAAGAAATTTTGGCTGAGGCATGTTCTTTAAAAGGTAGAGAGAGAGGTCCTGGTCATTTTAAGCCTCTAATCACACCAGTTTAGCTTGTAGGACGAGCCATTAGACTGGAAATCTTGGGGTTTCTGTTAGCCCCCCTCCTTAAAAATTAAAAAAAGGGGAAGATTTTAACCTTTCCTTGCAAGAAACTGCAAACCACTTAGAATAGAATAGAGCTGGGAAGGACCTTAGAGGTCATCTTGTCCAGCCCCCTGATAAATACAGGAAGTCCTCAACTTACGACCGCAATTGAATGCCAACTTCATCTTGCTAAGTGAGACACCCATTAAGTGACTTTTGCCCCATTTCACGACCTTTCCTGCCACAATTCTTAGGCAAATCACTGCAGCGACTAAATTAGCCACACCGTCGTTAAGTGAATCCGGCTTCCCTATTGGCTTGGCTTACCCAAAGGTTGCAAAAGGGGACCACGTGTCCCTGGCAACCATCATCAATAGGACTCAGTTGTCAAGCATCTGACTGTCAATCAGATGACATGACCCGGGAATGCTGCATTGGTCGTAAGCGTGAAAAATGGCCACAGGTTGCGGTTTTCAGTGCTGTTGTAACGCCGGTCACTAAGAGGACAGTTGTAAAGTCAAGGACTATCCTGTATTCCCCCCCTCCCCCGTTTAAAAACAGAATGTTGCAGAAATAGAGACATTTGGATATTTGGATAAGAAGAAATGTTTGGATAGAAGAAAATGCGAATTGCGGGATGGGAGGGGGAGAGGCCCTGGGCTCAGCCTTTTGGGGGGCAAAGGAGGGCGTAGGGTTAAGGTTAGGATTAGGGTTAGGGTCTCCCTTTCACCACCACCCATCTCTGTGCCCGGAGATCTAGAAAAATCGGTTTTACAAGGACTTTTTTTTCCTTCCCATTTTTTTTGCCTCGCCTGGTGGCCTCGTAAATTTGAAGGGCGAAGGCCGTAATCGATTAGCGACCCTACAAAGCAGGGCCCACCGCGGAGAGAAAGCCCCCAAGCGAAAGTGGGAGGAGGGAGACGGGCAATGGGAAAAAAAATCCCCTCTCCTCTCCGAGCCCTTTTTTCCCTGCCAGCGTTTGCAAAAGAAATTTCCCCGCGTCCTTCCTTCGCTCCCGGCTTCCAATTTTTTTTAAATTCCGATCCGATTTCCAGCCGGGGGGTGGGTGGGTTTATTATACCTTGGATCCGGACTTTAATTGAACTTTAAAAACAAACTCAGAGCTTTTCTCTCCCCCCACCCGCCCCAATTTCCTTCCTTCCTTGCTAGAGCTCAGCGCCGCAAATCAAAAACGCGTTTTCCGTAAAAGAGAGGTTTTTCTGCGACACCCAAAAAGCGCTGGGTTTAAATGGGGTTTTTCTTGCGTGTGTTTCAAGAAGGCTGCACACGCCCGACCCGTGTTGGAAAACCGGGATTGGATTCCTACAACCGGGCCAGTTAAAAGACCTGCCCTTGGGGAAACAATTTTGGCTTCGTTTAGATTCTCGGCTGGATCGATTTTACAATTTTAGTGACTGGTTTTTTCAACAGATTGCGTTATGCAAGAAAGCATGTATTTTTCTCGTACATTTTAGTGCGACCTTCTGTAGATCTATGTGTATTGTATGCTACTGTCAATGACTAATTCAGCTTCAACCGCAATAAATACACGGGCAAACAATAGATTCAAACTCCAAAGGAAACCGCTCCAAACTCGATCGCAGAAAATACGACTTCAGCAACAGAGTGGTCAACGCCTGGGATGTTCTACCTGACTCCGTTGTTACTTCCTCTAACCCCCATAGTTTTAACTTTAAACTGGACCTCACCTCCATTCCTAAGAGGTCCATAAAGTGGGGGGGGGCTCATAAGCTCATCAGCGTGCCTACCGTCCCTGTCCTACTGTCCCCATTTATTCGTACCCATTTCCTGTGTTCATGTCTATGTTTATACCTATACCTGTTATCTCGTACAGGTTTGACTAGATAGATAGATAGATAGATAGATAGATAGATAGATAGATAGATAGATAGATAGATAGATAGATAGATAGATAGATAGATAGATAATGATGATGATAGATAGGTAGATAGATAATGATGATGATAGATAGATGATAGATGATAGATAGATAGATAGATAATGATGATAGATAGGTAGATAGATAGATAGATAGATAGATAATGATGATGATAGATAGATGATAGATAGATAGATAGATAGATAGATAGATAGATAATGATGATAGATAGATAGATAGATAGATAGATAGATAGATAGATAGATAGATAGATGATAGATAGATAGATAATGATGATAGGTAGATAGATAGATAATGATGATGATAGATAGATGATAGATAGATAGATAGATAGATAGATAGATAGATAGATAATGATGATAGATAGGTAGATAGATAGATAGATAATGATGATGATAGATAGATGATAGATAGATAGATAGATAGATAGATAGATAGATAGATAGATAGATAGATAATGATGATAGATAGGTAGATAGATAGATAGATAGATAGATAATGATGATGATAGATAGATGATTGATAGATAGATAGATAGATGATAGATAGATAGATAGATAGATAGATAGATAGATAGATAGATAGATAATGATGATAGATAGGTAGATAGATAGATAATAATGATGATGATAGATAGATGATAGATAGATAGATAGATAGATAGATAGATAGATAGATAGATAGATAGATAGATAGATAGATAGATAATGATGATAGATAGGTAGATAGATAGATAATGATGATGATAGATAGATGATAGATAGATAGATAGATAGATAGATAGATAGATAGATAGATAGATAATGATGATGATTGATTGATAGATAGATAGATAGATAGATAGATAGATAGATAGATAGATAGATAGATAGATAGATAGATAGATATTGATGGTTTCGTTTTAGTGTGGTTAGCTGCCCAGAGTGGCCCCGTGGAAGGCAGACAAATTTAATAAATAAAAATAAAGACTTCCCGATTCATGCATTCGGGAAAAGCGTACAACCGAATGTATTCAATCGGCAGCATAAGCTGGTTGGTGTGGGGGGAGAGAATTCAGCCCCCAGTTTTCTACCTCCCTGCCCCTTTTAGCAATAGCAATAGCAGTTAGACATATACCGTTTCATAGGGCTTTCAGCCCTCTCTAAGCGGCTTACAGAGTCAGCATATTGCCCCCAACAGTCCTCATTTCACCCACCTCGGAAGGATGGAAGGCTGAGTCAACCTTGAGCCGGTGAGATTTGAACAGCCGAACTGCACAACTGCAGTCAGATGAAGTAGCCTGCAGTGCTGCATTTAACCACTCCGCCACCTCGGAGGAGAGCCTTCTCGGTAGTAGCTCCGACCCTTTGGAACGATCTCCCCGTGGAGATTCGCACCCTCACCACCCTCCAGACCTTCCGCACAGCCCTTAAAATCTGGCTATCCCGTCAGGCCTGGGGTTAAAGAATGTAACTCACCCCCACCCGAATGGTATGAATGTTGTGTTCTATTCTTAATTATGTATTGTCCTTATGTGTTATTGTCTGTATCCCCCCCCTTTGAGTTGTAAGCCGCCCTGAGTCCCCCCAGGGAAAAGGGCGGCCTATAAATAAATTTTCAAATACTCAAATACTCGGCTCTTTTCCTGTCCCCCCAAATTCAGGGAAAACTGGTCGGGGCTTCCAAGCGGCCCCTTGTCCCAAGTTGGTTAAAGTTTGCAGAATTAAGCTAAAATTAAAGCTGTCGTCGGCACAGACCCATAATCTAACCACGTGTCCTGGTTTCACACATTTAAGCTACGTTTCAATTGGGGGGGGGTTTGAGTAGCTTGGTGGCTCAGAAAAACCAGCCGTCGTTTTAGGAAGTGGCGGGAGTCATGTGAATGCGGACAATAGTTCTAGTCATCCGAGTTGCCATTTCTTGTGGACGTAACTAGTGGATCCTACAATCCTCTATTTATTCTATTATCCTTCCCCCCCCCCATGAGGAAAAAATGAACATTGAAAAATTATATGAAAGCATCTTTTGAAGGTGCTTCTGGAAGATTACATCGATAAAAAAATCAGAAACACTTCTTAAAACTCCTACAGGACAAAAACAACAACAGAAGGATGAAGGGAGGGGTAATTTGTACACACGTATGTATGTATGTATGTATGTATGTATGTATGTATGTATGTATGTAAAGGGTTTCACAGATAAGCTATTCCCTTCCAATATTCATATAGACATATTAAGAGCCAGTTTGCTGGCATGGTTAAGCTGCTGGCCTGAAAAACAGGAGGTGTGAATTCTAGTCCTGCCCGAGGCATCAAAGCTGGCTGGGTGAGTTTGGGTCAATCAACCAGGTGTCTGAGAGTTCTAGTCCCGCCTGAGGCCTGAAAAGCTGACTGGGTGATTTTGGGCCAGTCACCAGGAAATGGTGAGCCTGAAAACCAACTGGGCAACTTTGAACCGGTCACCAGGAGACAGGGAGTTCTAGTTGCACCTCGGGTTTCCGGAGACTTTGGGCCAGTCCCTTTCTTTCAGCCCATTCCACCTTACAGGGTTGTTCTTATTGGGGGGAAATAGGAGGAGGAGGAAGGAGTATTGGAAATGTTCGCTGGCTTGAGTTACCTATAAGGTAGCAATAAAGGCAGGATACAACTGAAATAAATAAATATATAGCCAGCCCTGCACATTAGATATTTAAGACCAGAAGCTCTGCCTCCAGTCAAAAATCGTAGAGCAGGGATTAGATTTCTCTTTCTTAATATCAGCCTTAAACTCCACTTTGACGGGGTGTGTTACTTGTTCCAAATTCTTGAACTTTTTTTAAAAATAGAAGGAAACTGAGATTAGATTTCTCTTTCCCTAATACTAACTTTACACTCCGCTTTGATGAGGTGACTACCTGTCCCAAATTCTTGGTCTTAAAAGAGAGGAGGGAGGGAGGAGCAGAGGGAGAGGGAGGAAGGGAGGGAGAGAGAAGGAGCAAAAAGAGACAAATCCTGGAAGCTTAAAGCTGGATGGAACTTCCGCGGATCATGGCAGTCTATCTTGAATTACCTATCGGAAATCTTTTACTGTTTTGGCCGGTTCGGTTTTCAAATCTAGCCCCTTTGGAAGTAAGAGTTGAAAGTATAGGGGAAGCGGGCGGGGGGATTAACCAGGAAACACCCCTCCCTCAACTCTTAACCCCCCCCCCCCAACCCAAGTGCTTACCTTGTCATTTTGGTAAGCGGTCACCGCGATGAAGTCGGTTTCGGGGAACACGTATGTTCGGAAAGTGCTGTAGGGTAACTTGAGGATGTCATTCGCTCGGACTATGTGGAACCTCGGCTGGTACTTATGCATGGAATTGAGGATCGTCTGTAAAGGAAGCGGGGAAGAAGAAGAAACGGGTTAAAAGCTAGGAAAAGAGGAAAAGGGGGGAGGAGAAAATCCAAACTTCTTTTAAGCACCTTGTGTGAAACTATCACATAGATAGATAGATAGATAGATAGATAGATAGATAGATAGATAGATAGATAGATAGATAGATAGATAGATAGATAGATAGAGACAGACAGACAGACAGACAGACAGACAGACAGACAGACAGACAGAAAGACAGAGGCAGGCAGGCAGGCAGGCAGGTAGGAAGGATGATAGATAGATAGATAGATAGATAGATAGATAGATAGATAGATAGATAGATAGATAGATAGATGATAGATAGATAGATAGATAGATAGATAGATAGATAGATAGATACAGAGATAGATACAGAGATGAGAGAGAATAAATAGATATATATAGATAGATAGATGATAGATAGATAGATAGATAGATAGATAGATAGATAGATAGATAGATAGACAGACAGACAGACAGACAGACAGGAGAGAGAATAAATAGATATATAGAGATAGATTAGATAGATAGATAGATAGATAGATAGATAGATAGATAGATAGATAGATAGATATGAGAGAAAGAATAAATATATAGAGAGAGATTAGAGATAGATAGATAGATAGATAGATAGATAGATAGATAGATAGATAGACAGACAGACAGACAGACAGACATGAGAGACAGAGAAAGAATAAATAGATATATATATAGAGAGAGAGATGATAGAGAGAGAGAGAGAGGGAGAGGGAGGGAGGGAGGGAGTTATGGTTGTAGATGTAAATGTAAATGTAGATGTGGATATATGGATGGATGGATGGATGGATGGATGGATGGATAGATGATAGCTAGATAGCTAGATAGCTAGATAGCTAGATAGCTAGATAGCTAGATAGCTAGATAGCTAGATAGCTAGATAGCTAGATAGCTAGATAGATAGATAGATAGATAGATAGATAGATAGATAGATAGATAGATAGATATAAGAGAGGGAAAGAATAAATAGAGATTAGAGAGAGATAGGTAGGTAGATAGGGATACGGATAGGGATGGGTGGGTGGATAGGTAGGTAGGTAGATTGATTATCCAGACCTCTTTTAAGCATCGCTGTGTGAAACTATCACACTCTTTTACACACACACACACACACACAAACACAAACACACACCTGCTGATTATTTTGTTTTTACTCTGGGGGAAAATCCCACCGCATCCTTCCGCCCCCACCCCCCAAGTAAAGTTAGAAAAAAAAACCACCCTTATTTTGGAGAAGGAAAACAAAGGAGACCTTATGATCAAATACGTTCATAGTAACGTTACTAAGGATGATTTGGTGCCGCTTGTGGGGAGATGTAGAAATTGGATGCATCCATAAAATGATTTTGCTGGGGGGGGGTGGGGGTAGAAAAGGCAGAGAGAAAAATTCCGAGGGAGACAAAGCCAGTTCCGAGAGAGGGAATTGTTGTCTCGTGTTTTGTTTTGTTTTTTGTTTTAGTGGGGGGAAAAAATAAATGGAAGAGCAAGAAGTAAAAAGCTTTGTTTTAAAACGGCTGGCCCAGGTAAGGGACGTTAGGAAAAAGGGGGGGGGCGTTTAGGGAGCTTCCTCGGGAGTAAAGCTTTAGAAATTGAGGCTCAAATATGCTTTGCTTTGGGTTTAAACCAGAGAAACCTCACATTGCTTGGTGTGCTTCTATGATACACAACTGGCTTTTTAAAAAAAATTTATATATTTATGATTAGGAATTATGGGGCAGGAAAATGGGATAAAGAGAACAAATAGACCTGAAACCTAAGATACTTTTCTTGGGCATACTTCCAGGAAATTATAATAAGGGTAACACACATATTTGGTTCTACACATTCTAAAAGCAGCTGGGATCGCATATGCACAATGCTGGAAAAACCCAGAATGATATTCTAATAATAATAATAATAAAAAATCTGGAATGTGCAGAGATGGATAGAGTAACCCTAAAAATTAAAGGAAAAGAAGATTCGGACTATTTCATAACATGGGAACTATTCTATAACTGGTTAAATGACAGATATTGAGGTTAGAGGAGTGGGATTAGGTGAAAAATGGCTTACAGGAGAAAGAAAAACAGATGAGTAAATATGTTTGACGGTTATATAATCGATACTATAGTGGAAGATAATATATGCTATGATATGATTGATATTTTCGCATACTTGTTTATATATTACCGCCTATTTGATTATACATATATGATTATAATGACGATGATGATGTTTGAATGCTTGTATGGACACCTAGCACGCTGCTCAACATAGGAAGGAAATGTATGTCATAAAAAAATAAAAATATTTTTTTAAAAAATAAGGAATTATTGTTCAGCTCGACTAACAAGTACAGTGGGGATCAGAATTTCCAAGCAAAGTGGCCATTCAGGGAATGATGCCCAAATGGAATTCTCTTTTTGTTAAGCCAATTGAAGTTGTTAAGGGAATCCACCCTTCCCCTCTTGATCTATAGAATGATGATCCCTTTGCAACTGTGGGTCGTAAGTGTGAGGACCGGTCACAAGTCACATTTTTTCAGGGCCCTTTGTAGCTCTGAATGGGTTGATAATTGAACCTGTGTTAGGGGAGTTTAAGAGATGGTTTTCCTGTGCTCCAGGCCAGGAACAGAGTTCTGTATTTCATATTTCTTTTTCTCTAGCGTTTTTACACCCCCGCTCCCCCCCAATCCCCAGGCCCAAACCCCACCAAAGCTCAGCAAGGAATTGAGTCCAAAACCTCAATCTGTCAAGCTTTACTCGTGAGGAAGTCCCCTAAACTTCTCCCTGCCCTTAAATAGAGAAATAAAATGTTAAAAATCGATCCAGAATTATACCCAGTAACAAAACCAAGATTAATACGAATAATTCTGACCGTTTAAAAGTAGGTAGGGAAAAGTCCCAGTTTCTCGGGGGAGGGGGAACAGTTGGAAGCCCCCTCCCCTCCTTTATGGGCTCCCATGGAAATCCATAGGTCTGTCAAAAGGACTTTTTGCTGGTTACACCCTCAAAACACCCACGTCTTTTGGTCATCCCGACGGGCCGCTCAAACGTTTGACTCCACAGTCAATCGGAGTGAACCAACAGAAACCCGCTTCTTTGCTCGCGGCCTCCCTAAGGCGCTAGTCCTCCGCATCTCTGCTACAGCCAACCCAACCGACAAACAGCGAGCCGCAGGAATTCCAATCCGACAACCCCGCCCACACGTTCTCAGGCGGGTGTTTCACCGGAACTGGTTTGAAACGAAGAGGGGAGCGCATTTCCCCCCCCCCCAACTTTTCCATTTTCCACGGAAATCGGATCGGCCGGAGATCTCCGGAACCAAAGCAGATCCGTTTGGATCTAAGATCCTGGCGAATAAGAGAACGCCGATGTTCTGCAACGACGCCAGTTGGTTTGGTCTCCCTTTTGGGCGAAGAGAAGAGCGCGGCGCAGAGCGAGCGATCCTAAAACTTAGCTCGGGGGATCGAGAGGGAGAGAAGGAGCCGATCCACCGGTCTGGGAACCGCCTTGCTCTCCCGAAGAAGTTGAAGAAAAAGGGCGCTACTCCCCAACTCTTGTGTGCTTCTTCCCTCTTCTAACCGGCTCGGATCTCTTAAAAGGGGGACAGGGACAGATACGGCAGTTCATTTCCAGGTGGAAGGAAGGAAGGAAGGAAGGAAGGAAGGAAGGAAGGAAGGAAGGCTGGCAGGCAGGCTTGGATCTCTTAAAAGGGGGATAGGGGTAAATACGGGCAGTTCATTTCCAGTTGAAAGGAAGGAAGGAAGGAAGGAAGGAAGGAAGGAAGGAAGGAAGGAAGGAAGGAAGGAAGGAAGGGACAGAGACACAGACACAGAGGGACAGAGAAAGAATAAAGATAGATTAGATAGATAGATGGATGGGTGGATGGATGGATAGATAGATAGATAGATAGATAGATGATAGATAGATAGATAGATAGATAGATAGATAGATAGATAGATAGATAGATAGATAGATAGATAGATAGATAGATAGATAATCATCAACCACGCAAACGATCTACGGAGACTAATTACTGCCCATTGGATTCCCGAGCCACAACGATCCATAGGCGAATTCAGTCAGGTTCACTCCTTCTGGGACAGAAGCCCAGGTTACTAGTTCGGCTACTAGTTCGAATTGGGGAAGATGGGACTTGTAGTCTCATCAGTCCCGAAGAGGCCTGGATGGAGCAGTGAGAGCTGCCCTAATTATTTGGCGCAGGGTTCCCTTCTGAAAATTAAGAGGCGTGGGTGGGTTTCCAAGCGACAAGCAAAATCTCTAAGTGACTCGGAAGTCAGGCCCTGCGACCCGAACGAAGGATCCGGGAATCTAAGGATCCGGGAATCCAAGGATCCTTAAAAGCAATCCGTTTCCAATCAGATCTACTTGCTTCTGGAAACGCCGTCGAAGATTAACGTTCAAGTTACACCCCAAACTTATCTAATGGCTCGCCATGGACCTCCTGAACATCCAGGCCTAAAACACGGAGACACATTCACGCGTGCAAAGAGCGAACCGAAGGAAGTCAATCTCAAACCAGGCGCTATTGGATTACTAGATCAAGATCACCAAGTGATTTTCAGAAGGATCTCGACGCCTCCCCATTTTGGACTCCCAGAATAATAATAATTATTTATATTTATATCTGCAGCATTTCACCACCCATTATTTTTGAAACGCCACTCTTAAATCACTCCGAAGTCGGTCCCTTTCTTGAGTTGCTAATTCATTTAAACCGAATTCACAGCGGATTTAAATGAACTGGAAGCCCCAGTATTTCAAACCATTTCATTTTTTTTACAAGGTACATTTCTCTCTCCCTCTTCCTCTCCTTCTCTCTCTCTCTCTCTCTCTCTCTCTCTCTCTCTCTCTCTCTCTCTCACTCACTCACTCTCTCTCTGTGTGTGTGTTTTTGTGTGTGTGTGTGTTTGTGTGTTTGTTTGTGTGTGTGTGTGTGTGTGTGTGTGTGTCTAATTCCTCCGAAGGAAGCTTCCGTGAACTTCAAAAAGAGGCTTTCACTTAAATCACTTTAAGAAGAATTCCAGCCTCTGTTGCCAATAGATGCGACCCGGCTTATAATTCGAATTAAAGGACTAGGTGGGATCAATCCTAAAACGGAGGCGCTTCATAAACAGATTGAGCTCGCCTTACTCGAGTTGGAAGCCGAGGACCTCTTCTTGAGGGGTTTTATTTATTCAATTTTATTTATTCGATTTATACAACCTATCATCTCGCCAATGCGACTCTAGGCAGCCGCACATATTGTGCTTGTGTTCCCAACACGTTTCACCTCTACGGGTGGGTCCGATCAACTCATTATTCTGATTTCACAAGGGCGGATCTCGAATCTGGCTACAAACTGCTCGGTTAAAATACGGCCAAGTTAGACCGTGGTTAGATTAGGCTACCGTAAGACTGTTGGAATTACAAGAAGGAAAATAATTTAGGCTGGCTCCCAGCTCAAGCTTATCTCTTACTCCAGGTCCTGTTAAAAAAGATTTTTCCCAGGCCTGAGTCCAAAAATCAGGCTAGGTTAAAATATGGCCAAGTTAGATCGTGGTTTAGGCTAGGATGGGAATAACACTGGTGGTGTTACAAGAAGGAAAATAATTTAGGCTGCTCCCAGCTCAGGCTTATCTCTTACTCCAGGTACTATTTTAAAAAGTTGTCTTGAGTCCAGAAATCAGGCTAGGTTAAAATATGGCTAAATTAAACTGTGGTTTAGGCTACCGTGGGAATAAGACTGGTGGTGTTACAAGAAGGGAGGGAGGGGAGAATATTAGGTCAGGATTCTCTCTTCCTCCAGGTATTGTTCAAAAGATTTGAGTCCAAAAATCAGAGGAAAGGAAGAGATGGCGCGTTGCCCCCCCCCCCAACAACCCAGGTCCTCATTTTACGGACCTCGGAAGGATGGAAGGCTGAGTCAACCTGGTCACGAGGAAGCGGGGCCTCGACTCCAGAAATAACAATACACACGCCAGTTAAACTCGGAGACTCGGGATTTCAGCTCCGTTTTAAGCCGCGAACCTGCTCTGAAGTTTTAGTATGGGAAAACGCTTTCCAATTGCGATCGATTTCCGTTCAAACCAAAGGGGCCTCGCTTCTGATTTATTATGGGATGGAGAGCGGAAAGTCTTGAGCCTGACCCTTTCCTTGCGAAGCACAAGCAGCGCGTCGGAACGGCTGTTGCGAATTGCACGCGTTAAAGAAATTGCTTTTTAAACTCTTGACGTTAAAATCTATATTGAAGCCGGCGGGGATAATAAGCCTCGCGGGAACGAACGGGTCCCGGTCCTCGCGAGGGAGATCCACTCGCAATTGCCGCTTCCTAGTCTCAAATTCTTTTTTGGGGGGAGAGGATCAATCCCAAATCCTAGTTGCCCAAGGGTCTGTTTGATTTCCTTAGTAAAAGTAAAGGTTTCCCTTGCACATATGTGCTAGTCGTTCCTGACTCTAGGGGGCGATGCACATCTCCGTTTCAAAGGCGAAGAGCCAGCGCTGTCCGAAGACTTCTCCGTGGCAGGCAAGACTCGACGCAGGGAACGCTGTTCCCTTCCCACCAAAGGTGGTTCCTATTTTTCTACTTGCATTTTTTACGTGCTTTCGAACTGCTAGGTTAGGAGAAGCTGAGACAAGTAACGGGAGCTCACTCCGTTACCCGGCGCTAGGGATTCGAACGGCCGACCTTTCTGATCGACAAGCTCAGCGTCCGGTTGATTTCCTTACTCGCAAGTAAACCCCTCCACGAGCAATTACTCTGGTCACCCTGGAGCCACACCCTTATCCTCGCCGATACAGTTTTATTAGCCGTTTAATAGGATGGCGTGCTTAAGGAATATTCGTAATATTCCTAATAAGACCCCTCAAGACCCGGATTGCGTTTCCTGGGGGGGGGAGCCCTCTCACCAAGAAGCGTCCTAAGGCAAAGGGCAAAGTCCCAACGACCGACTCACGAGGAGGCGTTGTCGACCCATCCAAACGAAAAGCCACACAACAGGGTAATACAACACAATCGGAAAAAATAATCGGGGGGGGGGGACAAAAAGGAGCCGCGCTGAATTCTACGCCTTCCCCGTTTGCAAGCACCCCTTTACTCGATCTGCGGGTAACTCTTCCCCCTCCTCTCTTTCACGCCAGCTCCCTAAAAGCAAATTTCTTTAGAAAGGGGAGGGGGGTTTCCCCTGTGGCAAGCTCAGGCCGCCTTCCACTCTTGTTGGGGGGGGGGGAACACGCCGGGCTTTGGAATCAACGAGATCCTTTGCGCCCCGCTTGGTTCATTCGGATGATTCTGGATTTCCTTTTTTCTTTTGCCACGGGGAGGCAAAAGGCTTTTCACCCTGGCAAATATCAGGGGTTGAATCTTTAGAGGCCTTTAGAAAAAAGGCTCCGCCGTTTTTCTCCTCCTCCCCCTGTCCCCCCCCTCCCACCTCGGAGCATATGAGGCTCATAGTTTGGGACGCGATCCAACTCAGGGACAAGTTCAAGGCGAGATTCCTGCGCTCAGTTGAAAGGCAAGAGGCCTTTGGAAGGAGTTGAGGTGGTGAGGAAGGAAGGAAGGAAGGAAGGAAGGAAGGAAGGAAGGAAGGAAGGAAGGGGATGGAGGAGAGACAAAGAGGAGATGAAGAAAAGAAGGTAGGGAATAGGGAATTGGTGGGGAAAGAAGGAAGAAAGGACAGAAAGAAAGGAAAGGGGAGAGGCAGGGAGGAAGGGAGGAAGGGAGGGAAGGGAGGAGAGAGGAAATGAAGGAAAGAAGGGAGGGAGGAAAGAAAGAAGAAAGGGAATGGAGGACACAAAAAGAGGAGAGGAAATGAAGGGAAGGAAGGAAGGAAGGATGGATACATGTTGGTAACCGGACCTGCACTAAATCGATCCCTGCCCTTCAAATGACCATTTCTCTACTGGTTCCATTGAGACCCCACGAGTCCGAATTCCCACCACCCACTTTTCTCTCCCTCCCACGCAAAGCCAACGATTATTCCCTGCTAAGATCGCCTTCATCCAGTGGGATAATCCTGATGATGGTGGTTGTGGCGGGGTGGGGGATCTTTAAGGAAGACTCCTCTTCCCCCCCCACGACCGACCCTCCCCACCCCAAATCCAAAGAGGCCCAGGAGGGCGAAGAGGAAAAAGAGAGAGAGAGAGAGAGACCTTTACCCTTTACAGTAGTACATTAACCGTCTCATCCCTGCAGGCAATTTCTCTCTTTCTGCTGCAGGCTTCGAGGTCCTGAATCCCACCTTTCCCCCCAAAGATATGACTTTTAACTGGGGGCGGGCGGGGGAGGGAACAGGGAAAAACTGACCGGGGAACCACCACGCGTGGCTGCGCCTGTAAAGCAGAGGCAGACCACCACCACCCCCTCCCAAGCGTTAAAATGTGGATTTTGCTCTCTTCTGCCATCTCTCAAAGGTGTTTTTTCAAAAGGAAGTTTTTCCTTGAAGACGTTTCGCTTCTCATCCAAGGGAAGCTTCTTCCATTCTGAAGCCTCTTGAGGATGAGAAGGGAAAGGACTTTCAAGGAAAAACAACGAAAGTCCGGTTGTCTTTCCCCCAAAAGCCTCTTGGATAATCTGGGACGAGGGGA
Source organism: Thamnophis elegans (assembly GCF_009769535.1). Classification (NCBI taxonomy): domain Eukaryota; kingdom Metazoa; phylum Chordata; class Lepidosauria; order Squamata; family Natricidae; genus Thamnophis; species Thamnophis elegans. The sequence goes on from NC_045544.1 coordinate 136,478,225, forward strand.
ACTCTCCCCAGACCCACATCTCTTCAGTCACCCGATCCTTTATTATGGGAAATGGAGTAGCCCTTTCAGGGATCCTGTCCCTCCTGCAAGCTTTTCGCATGGGGGGGGGGGTTGGGTTGTTGTTGCAAAGAGGCCTGAGCTGAATTTCCACCTGGCCGGAAAATTAGGAAAGGCGGTTTCACTAACTTCAACGTGAAAGGCGCTCAATTCTCACAAGCCCACGGAAAAAGCTAGTTGTGCATATTCCACGAGAGGAAAATTAAATGTATAGCAAAACTGGGTAGGCTGGGATTCCCCCACCCCCACCCCCAATTCTGGCTCACAAGCTGTATATATCTCCCCGGAACTTAAAATATATTATCCACTTAGCTTTCCTTAGCCTCTGCTACCATCATCGGAGTGTAAAAGCTACCATTGAAGAGGTATCTGCCTTTATACATCATTGATCAATTTGGCCATTGATAGGCCCATCCTGCCTCTCCTTTTATAACTACACCTGGAACTCATCTTTTTAGGTTTTGTGTGTGTGTGTGTCTGTAGACACGCACGTACACACACACACACACACACACACACACAGAGGATCCTGTTAGAAGTAGAGCGGGACTTGTGGTGTCCAGGATCACAACCTAGCCTTTTGCTTCCCTTCACCCCCTTTTTTTTCCTAAGATACACCTGTAATTCAGCTTTCTTTATTCCCTTTCCCGGAGGGGGAGAGGGGAAAAAAGACCTTTTCATAACCTCTTAAAGTGAGTTTAAAAGGAGGTCAAGTTATAACACAACAAACGAAGTCGAGATTTATGGAAATAATTCCTCCTCCTTGCCTGAAACGTCTAAGTGATTTTAATGAATAAGGTCTTTTTTTAAAAACTATTTTTCTCCTGCCCTGCCTAGATTCCTTCAGATGCGCCCATTACTGTTCTTTCGCAGCAAGATAAAATATAAAAATAAAAGTATTTGTTTCCTGCTCCCTCTCCCTCTTTCTTTCTCTCCCTCCCTTTCTCTCCCCCTCTTTCTCTCTCTTTCCCTCTTTCTCCTTCTCTCTCTCTCTCTCTTTTGATACTCCGAGGTCAAACAGGTCGAAGGCTGCTTTTGTATTTCATTTGATTTTCAACAGGGCTTCCTTGAGGCAGAAAAGCATTTTTAAATATATATATTTTAATACCGATAGACGGTGGCAAAAAGTTTACTGTAAATGTGGCATAATTTCATTTAAGGGGTTTTATTCCCAGGTCCGAGAGTTGCTGTGCGCACAAAAACAGCGAGGTTACAGTCTAATATCAGTATGTATGTATGTATGTATGTATGTATGTATGTATGTATGTAATATATATTCATACATTGTGCCTTTTCAATGTGTGTGTATGTGTGTGTTATATATACTGTATTTATATACAGTATATATAACATACATCAGAATTTATGTATGTATGTATGCATGTATGTAATATATATTCATACATTATGCCTTTTCAATGTGTGTGTGTGTATGTTATATATACTGTATTTATATACAGTATATATAACATACATCAGAATTTATGTATGTATGTAATATATGTTCATACATTATGCCTTTTCAATGTGTGTATGTATGTATGTATGTTTTATACAGTATATATAACATACATCAGAATTTATGTATGTATGTAATATATATTCATACATTATGCCTTTTCAATGTGTGTGTATATGTGTGTTATATATACTGTATTTATACCGTACATACATCAGAATTTATGTATGTATGTATATATGTATGTATGTATGTATGTATGTATGTATGTAATATATTCATACATTGTGCCTTTTCAATGTGTGTATGTATGTATATACTATATATATGTAGTATTTATACCATACATACATCAGAATGTACGTATGTATGTAATATGTATTTATGCACTGTGCCTTTTCAATGTATGTATGTATGTATGTATGTATGTATGTATGTATGAATGTATGTATGCCTGTAGACATATACATATTTATATTTTGTGCCTTTTCAATGTATGTATGTATGTATGTATGTATGTATGTATGTATGTATGTATGTATGAATGAATATTGTGCCTTTCCAACCGGATTCCTGGGGGCAGAATCCAGTTTTCAAATGCCTCCTATCGGCTCAGCCTCAAATGCCACTGTCCCAAATCCAGTTTGGCAACTTCCGGAACGCATTTTTCCCCACCGCAGGATATGTATAAGAGGGTGGGATGGGAGTCCCCAGCCCCCTTCTGCCATTTGGAAGCAATTGGGGGGGGGAGGAAGCGCTTAAAGACACCTTACAACGAACAGCGATCCCTTGGCTAAATTTCTCTCTCTTTCCTGACCCCGCTTTACGACTTGGCTTCGGCTGACTTTCCGAGAAGGAACGGGCTTCTCCCCGAGAGCCGGGAAAAAAATAAAAATAAAAATCCGAAAATCCCTCCTCCCCCGCGGTGTCAACTCTTATCTGCTGGCTCCCTCGGCCGGCAGTCGGAGCCACATTCACGGATCCTCGGGGCGGGGGGGGGGGGGATCGCTTCCGAATTAAACATTTGCGGGCGATTTTTCTCTCCCACCCCTTCACTCAGTCCTCCGCCAATCTTTCTGCAGAGAGATTCTTTTATTTAAAAAAAAAACTGTTGATCCGAATGGGGCTTTTCGCTTACCTAACTAACTACAGTCCCCTGTGAATCTAAATTGCCGGAGAACTGCCGGTAATTTAATATTTCTATCGGCGTTTGTTTTTTTCCCCAGCAAGCGACGGTTGCTTGGAAGAATACCTCGGGGTTATTTTATTTTATTTTTTGCATCGGAATTGGGGTGCTGGAATTGAAAGCCACGCGGGGTACGCGAAAGAGAATCGGAAGGGGGGGGTCTTCTCTCTCTCTCTCTCTCTCTCTCTCTCTCTCTTTGTGTTTGTGTGTTTGTGTGTCTGTGTGTGTGGTATTCGTTTATTTACTACTTCCCTCGGGCCCCCCACCCAACTTAGCTTAGGAACGCGGCTTGCTCTGAACTTTAAGCTCCCGATAAGAGAGAAAGGAGGCCGCGTGGATTTATTGCTTCGTGATAAGATATTCTCTCCCCCCCCCCGCATCGGAATCGGGCGACTGGGGTGGAAGAAAATCCCCAGGTAGAAGCAGTTTGAAAGTTGCCTCCTTCCCCAGACAGAAAGAGGAGACGCGCAAACTTTTTATCCTGCGCAAATATTTATGCAAAGATCCTATCACAAGATCCTTGTAAGAGCGTCGTTCTTTTATGCACCTAGGTTTCCTGTGTCGCGAAGGCTGGAAAATACTAAGGGGGAAAGATCCTGGGCTCTCGGGGCCCGAACTAGGAACAAGGACCTCAGCTGCCAGTGGCGGGACGCCCACACACCCACACAATCTCTGAGCCGAGATCCTGCACCCCGGGCTCTTTTTAAGAAAGGGCCTTTCAGAGGGGACGAAAAGGCGGCGCCCGCCTGCCCGCGCTCCAGTTCCCAATGGAGTGATTATCTGAAGATAGAGACACGTGTCAATGGCGTAGGATTCCCCGAAAGAGCTAAAAGGAGAGGCGAAGGAGGGAGGGAGGGGAAAAGAAAAAAAAGGAAGGAAGGCAAAAAAGAAGGAAAGGAGAAAGGGAAGGGAGGAAGGGAAGGAGGGAGGAAAGGGAAGGAGACAGAGAGAAAAAGAGAAACAGAAAAAAAAGAAGGCAAGAAGGAAGGGAGGGAGGAAGAAGGGAGGAAAGGAAGGAGAGAAAAAAGAGGAAAGGAAAGAAAAGAATGGAAGAAAATAGTAAGCAAAGGAAGGAAACAAAGAGGGAGGCAAGAAGGAAAGAAAGAAAGAAAAGAAGGAAAGAAGGGAAGGAAGGAAGGAAGGAAGGAAGGAAGGAAGGAAGGAAGGAAGGCAGGAAGGAAGGAAGGAAGGAAGGAAGGAAGGAAGGAAGGAAAGTTGGTTGCCCACTTACAAATCCATGCTTGTCCGATATATTATTGGTGAGCTTCAGTTTATGGAAGGCGACCGGTTTGGCCATCCACTGCTCCCCCGTGGCGGGACTGTCCGGATGGATGTACATCCTCTTCGGCATCTCCGGGTCGGCTTTGCCGGCCACCATCCAGCGCGAGTTGTGGAACTTGTAGCGACAATCATCCGCGGCCACAATATCCATCAGCAAAATGTACTTGGCTTTCTTATCCAGGCCGCTGACCCGCACTTTGAAGGGGGGAAACATCCGTCTGGAGGCGCACAGAGAGAAAGAGAGAGGGAGAGAGAAAGGCAAATAACGCTCAGCGCAATCCAAAGGCAGCGGTGGTGGTTATTATTATTATTATTATTATTCATAACTTTATTGTGAATAATCGTGTCATCCTTTGTAAGCCCTGCGACGCACCTGTCGACCAGGCCCAAGATAAGCCAAGATGGTTATTGTCTCTAGTACAGGGGTCTTCAAACTTGGCAACCTTAAGACTCGTGGACTTGAAACTTGAAGACAACCATAACAACAGAAAAGGAAGAGAGGAGGAGAGGAGAAGAGAGGAAAGGGGAGAAAAGGAAGAAAGAGGAAAGGAGAGGAAGGAGGGAAGGGATAGAAAGAGAAGGCGAGAGGATAGGAGGGGGAAGAGGAAGAGAGGCGTAGGGGAGAGGCAAGGGAAAAAGGAAAGGGAAAGGAGAGGAGGAAGGAAGGAAGGAAGGAAGTAGGGAAGGGAGGGAGGGTGAAAAGAGAAGGAAAAAAAACAGTGTGGTGATAACACAAAATAGATGTATGGGATGGCAAGCAAAGCAACCCAGAATGCATATTTTAATCCTTTCTAACAAATACGATAAAGATAAATAAGAACAATAACTGTGTGAATGTATACCTGTAACTATCTAGAAGAGAATCAAAATAAAAATAAACTTTTTTTTTAAAGCTCTGCTGGCTGGAGAATTCTGGAAGTTGAAGCCCACAAGTCTTAAGGTTGCCAAGTTCGGGGACCCCAAAGGTCCCAAGTCTCTACAAATATCCTGCTCATTCCAGGCTGGTCTTAACGCAATGGGCCTGATGGGCCCTTGCCCGTGGGCCCCACGAGCATAAGGGGCCCCATAATAATCTGTGGCTGTTAACCCTTCCACGCACCCTGCTCCATCTAAACACCGCAACGTGTATGGCTTGCTGAGTGTTCCTGTCTTTTTCAAGTCTTCTGCGCATTGTTCCAATGTCTATCGCGTTGATTAGTCGTTCTTGCCTATTTTTAATGTCCCAACACCGGTTTTGTTGGAAGGACCCACACAATAAATATAAGTTTCATTTTATTGAATATATATATCCCAATATTGAATATATATATCCCAATATATTGAATATATATATCCCAATATATTCAAATCCCAATAAGGGTATGGCTAGCTGATGAGAGCTAAATAGCTTGAAATAGATCTATACTAGTCTCCCTTTATTTATTTATCAGCACAAATAAAAAACAAATATATGTATGTATGTATGTATGTATGTATGTATGTATGTATGTATGTATGTATGTATGTATATATATACATCTGCCTTAGAGGCAATACAGCACAGGCTCGATTCCCAGTAAGGGTATGGCTAGCTGATGAGAGCTAAATAGCTTGAAATAGATCTATACTAGTCTCCCTTTATTTATTTATCAGCACAAATAAAACACACACACACACACACATATATATATTCCTGTGAGTAGTTGGATTAGGGGGCCCCAGTACACCGCTTTTCGGGGTGGGGGAGCGCTCCATAATGCTGTCAAGAGGGCTCTGGCTCATTCCCGTCCCGATGGCGTCCCCCTGCCTATTATACAGCACCCCATTTTAAAACAAAAATTGGAGGAGACAAGGTTTATTCCCGAGTAACATGCCTCTTTGCCCCCTCTTCCCACCAGATTTCAGTCAAAAGCTCCCAAGAACTAAGTGAAGACCTGAGCAGGGATTGTGTGTTGGGGGGGCTGTCTTAACCCCCTCTGAAACTCTGGGCAATTACTCCGGAGTAGGGGCCCCCTTCCTTCCCCGCCTCTCACCCCCCCCTCACCCGGGGATCGCCCCGATTTTAACCCTGCGGCCCAACGGGGCCCAGTTTTCTCCTTCGCTATCAAACCAGACAATGCAGAGCGACATTCGGTTGGCAAAATAATTCCATCGGATCCCAGAATTTCTGCTTTATCCACCCGAAGGCGGCTTAAAACGTTTTTTTTTCCCCCATTTCCTCCTTTCTTATCCGTATCACCTGCGGGATGGACGTCACTCCAGCCATTTTAAAGACAGGTAGTCCCTACTCCATGGAGCGCCTGGCAGACGGAAATGACCCGAGTTACGATTTGCAACACCCCCCCCCCAAAAAAAAACAAAATTGTGAAATGTTGACGGTGATGGAGATTGCCACAGAAGGTCCCTTTGTCTGGATTTAAAATAATATTTTTTAAAAAAACAACCATAGAAATCTGGATTCAACGCCTGTAGGATTCTTCGCTTGGAGAAGGAACTTGGTTGGGAATTGACTTAACGCAAGTCGTATCCGAGGTTGGCTGGATCACCCCGAGGGTAGGGAGGACTTAAGAGGAGGGGGGAAAAATAAAGGACCTCTTTATTAATAGAAGGAAGGAGTGATTTTTTTAAAAAAACGCGAACAATAGGTCACTGGGAAGAAGAGAGAGGAGCGGAGGGAGAGGAAGGAAAAAAGGCATAGGGGAAAAACGCCCTGGGTTAAAACCAATAACTCTCCGAAATTAAAAAGGGTTCGGGAGGGCGCAGAAGGAAACAAAAACCGGGGTGCCAATGACGCCCCCCCCCTCCTATCCAGATCAAATCAATTTAACCGGCCTCGAAGTTTGAGCGGCCTCGATTTCCCGAAGCGGAAAAGCCGGAGGGGGGGGGGGGAAGAGAAATAAAAATGCGATTCTTCGCCTTTTTCCTCTTTCGCTTGAATTTTTACTCGTGAGGAGAGCGCGGATTTTTTTTCTCGACTTCGGGGACCGATCCTCAGCCACTAGGCCACCTTGCCCGGATTTTTTACACGGGATCTTGAGGGGGTTTCCTACCAGCCGCCCCTTCCCTTCCCCTCCCCAGATCGCCAACTATTTCCAGGTGTGGCTTTCCAGATGTTTGAGCATAAAAACAGAAGGGTGGGTTTTTAAAAAAAAAAATCCTTCTGGATTGCTCAATGGCTCAGAATTGGAGAAGGCCCGGACAGGAGATACAGCAAAGTGAAAAGGAAGGAAGGAAGGAAGGAAGGAAGGAAGGAAGGAAGGAAGGAAGGAAGGAAGGAAGAAAGAAAGAAAGAAAGAAAGAAAGAAAGAAAGAAAGAAAGAGAAAGAAAGAGCCGGTCAACCTTTAAATAGAAATAAATTCGCACGTGGAAATATAGCCTGAATTCCTGAATTTTAAGGAATGAAAATCAGAATTCTAAGGGAAGATTGGAAGCCAATTTTTTTCCATATCTTCCAGGAAATTCCTGTCTTTTTTTTTGTAATGCTTCCAGGTCCCTTGTCAAAACCTCCATCCTCCAAGCCCCCACGTCTGAACCCGACCCTCTGCCCTTGTATTAGGATTTTCAGGTATCACGCAAATGGAAGTCCAGCTCCCGGGTCAATGTGATTTTCCACCCATCTGCCAGCCTAAACTATTTGGGATGCAAAGGAGGGCGAAAAGGGGACAGACTGGGAAAAATGCAATGCCCAAAGTCAGGATTTGCAAATATTATTATTAGCAACGTGGCTAAGCCCGTCTGGTGGAAAATAGGAAGAAGAAGTTAGTTTCTCTCCTTCCCCACGGAAAACACCAAACAGTGGTTTTGGGAATTATAATATTGTTCTTTACTTCTAATTTTCTTTTTCTGCACTTACTTCAAAAGGACACAGCGTGTGATGGGGTTATTTTTATTGTTAATTGGGCAAAGACTGAATTCTCCCTCTCTCCGTAAAACATACTCAAAACCCTTCTGCATATATTATTATTATTATTATTATTATTATTATTATTATTATTATTATTATTATTGCTATTCTATTATCATTATTATGGAACAAGGACTGAATTCGCTTTCTCTCCGCAATAAATACGATCAATCCTTCTTCGTATATATTATGCTATTTTATTATTATTGGACAAGGACCGAATTCTTTCCTCTGCCCACATTAAGCAATACAAATCATTCTGCATACTTATTATTGTTGCTATTTTATTATTATTGGATAAGGACTGGATTTTCCTTTGCATTACAGATACTAAAAATCTTTCTGCATACGTATAATGAATGCTATAATTATTATTGGACAGGGACTGGATTTTCACTCTTTCCCTAAAAATTACTAAAAATCCTTTTGCATCTATATAATTATTGCTACTGCATTATCATTATTATTGGACAAGGACTGGATTTTCTCTCTCTCTCTCTCCACAGTAAGTACTAAATCATTCTGCCTATATTATTATTGTTGGTGTGAGCTCTTTAGGAAGTCCGTGGCCTTAAAATCTAATATACACGTTTCTACCCAACCAGAAAATTCTTAGGGTACTTTTTCTGCACTACTTAGTTTTAAAAGGGAATACCGTCATATAGTCTTATTTTATGATGATAACACAAGGGCTGGTTTTTCCTCCCCTTCTCCCGCGGTCCATAAACACGGATAATCATTCTGCATATTCCATTATTATTATTATTCCTATTTACTTCTAATTCTTTTTCCTCCCTGTGCAGCTTGCCTTGAAAGAGGTACTGGGATCGTGACTATATTATTGCAGTTGTTGTTAGTATTGTGTTTATTAATTACTAAGCTGGCTTTTCTCTCCTTCCCAGTTATATTATTATTGTTATTATTATTATGGTTATTATGGTTGTTATTATTATGGTTATTAGTGTGTTTATTAATTAATAAGCGGACTTTTCTCTCATTCCCAGTTAAAATATGCTTATTATTATTGTTAGGGTCGCGGGGAGTCTTCCTTACCTGCCCGATTTCGTGATCACCATCTCGGTGCCCAGTTTGTGGAATTCGTCCCATAGGTCTTTGGCTTCCAGCGTGACTTTGGGATCGTCTTCCACCTCTTCTTCCGGCTCCAAGCTTTTCAGAGAACGCAGATGGGCGGCCTGGTGATGATGCCCGAGAGCCGAGACGTGCAAGCCGGCCTCGGCGGCGGCTCCAGCCAAACTGGGATCCGGCAAGGGCTTGGTGAGGGCGGCGGGAGGCAGAGCCAGCGCCGGGAAGAAGGAAGGCTGAGCGGCCGCTAAGAAGGCGGACATGGGGAAATCGGCTGGCCTGGGCGCGTGGAAGGGGTGGTAAGCCATCGCAGCCCCCGAGAACGCTGGGTCTCTCATCGGGACATCCACAAAGCCAGGCGGGAAGAGCGAGGCCCCCCAGGCAGAGAGGGCTAGCGGCGGGAAGGAGGAAGCCGGCGGCGGCCCGCTGAATTTCAGCCCGGCTTGCTTGGCGCTCAGCGGCGGAGCTCTAGTCAGTTTCAAGCCGCCGGCACTTTCAGCCAGGCTGCCGCCTTCGTGTCCCTTCAGGGCTTGGCGAAGAGGGAAGGGGGAAGAGGGGAGCACCGCAGAAAACGTGCGGGGGAGCCCAGGCCCCCGCCACAACCCCCGGCGACCCCGCGACTTGAAGCCTCGGGACAGGCTGCGGGGCGCCTGGAGGGGCTGCTTCGCCGCCACGAACGGGAGGGGAGGCCCGGGGAAAGGGACCCCCCTCTTTCCTGAGATCGACAAACAAGCAAATCAAGAAGATCCGAAGCCCCCCCGCCCACCCTCCTCCGGCGAGGGCGATTCCTCACGTCTCCGGATCTTGCGGCTTTTTCGGGGTTTTCTTTAAAAAAAACACGCCTCTCCAGACGAGCTTGCAAACTTCGGAGGTTGCTTCGGGAGGGGGGCAGTCGGGCAGGGCAGCGTGTCGTCGTCCCCCTCCCCGGACGCCTGCAGCCTCGGAGCAACTCCCGGCCCTTCCGAGAGAATCAGTCTGGGGGAGAGCGGGGTTCTTGGTTACGGGCTCGCTTTCGTCTCTTCGCCCGCTCTGGCTCTCTCTTTCTCTCTCTCTCCGCCTTCAATCCAAAACGAAAGCAAAGGCAACTCCTCGGGGTTAAGAAGCGCGAAGCTCCGGCGTTGGATCGACGCCGGCTTGGGCGAGGAGAGCCGGACGGCGGCTCATCGCTCCGGCCCCGGGAGAACTCCGGGTGAAATGCTCTCTTTTTCCCTGCTGGCTTCGCTCTGCAAAAGCTTGGGGGCTGTTCTCGCGTGCGCCGCCTCGCTCCGCTCCCTGCTTCCTCCACCTCTTTGCTCGCTCGCTCCGCTCCACCCGCCTCGCTCGCTCCGCTCCGCTCCACCCGCCGCCCACCCGCGTCCCCCCTCCCCCGCCGGCGCGTTTCCACCTCTCTCTCTCTCTCTCTCTCCCCTTAATGATTGTGGATTTTACGAAGCGCAGACCAATTGTGGAAGCCCAGAGGCGTGGTTTTGACAGGTTGGGCCCATATGCGGGGCGGGAGGGGGCGGGGGGGCGCAGAATCAAAGAAAGGGAGAAAGAAAGCGGTTTACTTCAGGAGCGGGGAGAAGGAAAGAAGGAGGAAGGAGGCGGAGGGAGAGAAAAGAAGGGGGCGAGCGAGCGAGGAAGACTTGGGCGAAGGTGTCGGGAAGCCTCGCCAGAAAGCAAACATGTCAACAGAATAAAATATTAACCAACGCTGGAGGCCTCGGGAGGCCACCCCTCGCCAGACCGGGGTTCCCAGCGGCGGAGCCCTGGCTCGCGAAGGGGAGGAAGCTTCCCCCGGACTTCCTGGCCAACGGCTCCCCGAGGCCGCCGGGAATCAGCAAGCCCAGCGAACGCGCCCGCCCAGCGCAAGCTAAAGAGCGAAAGGCAGAAGATTGGCGTCCCGGGAAGGAGGGGGGGGCTGGGGGGGAGTGCTTGCATGAGGGAGGGGTCAATGACAAGAGACGCGAGGTCGACCGACCCACGGGGGCGTCCTAGTTCCACGAAGCAGGACTTAAAAGGGAGGCCGATAAGCCCCCACCCCCGCCTTCCCAAGACCTTTTCAACACGCGCGCCTTTGGAGGGTTCGGTGTGAATGCGACGCCGGGTTTAAAACCCTGGATAAGGTTTAAGCTGGTCCCCCTTTCCAAGCTGGTTCTGCCCCCATGTGCCCAGTCTCGTGGCAACCCCCAGCCCATCGCCTTTTGCACGGCTTCTCTCTTTCCCACGTCTCCTTCTCCCTCTCGCAATCCCAATCATCTTCTCCCTAAAACCTAAAACTCTCCGTGGAGGCGCGTTGGGACCGGGGCAGCTTTCTGGGGTGGGGGGGGGAGAGAAAGAGCTGATCCGGTGCCCGGTTTGTACACCCCCCACCCCCACCCAAGACCTGCAAAGCAACTCGGGTCGCCTATGTCACGTCTGCAAGTCAACAATCTTCAGCCGGCAAGGAATTGTCTTGCAACGACGGATCGGGGGAAATGTGCAACGCTTCGGTGTATAAGGGCTATGTGTAGGATGCCGCCGCTTTCCTCCCGAATCCGCGAAGCCGGTTCTGCGCGGCCGGCAAAAGATTGGCTGACTCCTTCGGCGCCGGTTGTTACCTTGCGGCCCCACAAAGGCTGGGAATAAACCGCTTACTTTGGGGGTAAAGAAATGGGGGGGGGTCCTGCCTGCGCCAGAGCAAGCTGGGCAGGGCGGGAGCGAACCGTGAGTTCTCCGCAAAGCTAGCCCCGCGGCTCTTACTCGGGAGTAAACCCCGACTTCGAGAGAAAGCGGTGCTTCCAACTTCGCGCAGCTTTTTCGGGTCTCTCTCTCTCTAGTTAGTAGCGCCCGATCCGATCCCCGAGCTGGGCTCCCCGCGCGCCGCGCGCACGCAACCCCGCGCGAGCAGTTTGAAGGTGGAGGAGAGGAGTTGGGGAGGGGAGGAACGAAAGAGAGAGCGCGGGTAAGAATCCTTTGATTTCAATCCAAGTCTTTTCGTCCTACTCTGCCCGGGCAAAATTTGGAGGCTAAGAAGACTCTCGCTCGGAAGGAAGGAAGGAAGGAAGGAAGGAAGGAAGGAAGGAAGGAAGGAAGGAAGGAAGGAAGGAATGAGCTGGATGAAAAAACCGTGGAGGAAAGGAGGGAGGGAAGAGGGAAGAAAGGAAGGAAGGAAAAACTGGGGAGGGAGGAAAGAAGGAAGGAAGGAGCTGGATAGAAAAAACGGATGAAGGGAGGGGGAAGCAGGATGGAAAAACTGGGAAGGAAGGAAGGAATGAGCTAGATGAAAAAACCGTGGAGGAAGGGAGGGAGGGAAGAGGGAAGAAAGGAAGGAAGGAAAAACTGGGGAGGAAAGAAGGAAGGAGCTGGAGAGAAAAAACGGGGAGGGAGGGAGGAGCAGGATGGAAAAACTGGAAAGGAAGGAAGGAAGGGAGGGAGGGAGGGAGAGAGGAAGGAAGGAGCTGGCTGGAAAAACTGGGAAGGAAGGGAGAGATGAAGGAAGGAAGGAAACAAGGAAGGATAAAGCTGCTGAAAGTAGGGCCATTCCGAGGCCCACGCGATTTTCGTGTCTCCCCCTCCCCTCCACCGAGGATAAGGCCGGGGGGGGGGGATGCGTTTAGCTGCAAGGAGATCCGCGCGGCTTTCGTCTCTCAACGTGGAATTTCGGGGGGGGGGGCGGATTCTCAGATCGCCGGAGCGGAGCTAACGACCTCGGGAGACGCGGAGCATCGCCGCTTTAAGAGCCTCTCCGCGACGCCCAGTCGGCCTGGCAGAGAACCTCCGACCCCAGCGAGCAATCCCGAGCGCTCAGCAGACCGTGCCAGACGCGGCGGCCCTTCGGTGAGTGACAGCACGCCAAGAGCCGTCGGGGTCCCCGCGGTAGAAATTCCCAGAGTTCACCCGTGACCCCCGAAAGGGGATACATTTAAAAAAAAGGAGAAGAAGAAGAAGAAGAAACAGAAGGAGGAGTAGGGGTAGGGGAAATACTGGGCAAGACCCGCGTTTGATACGTGTGAACGCAGCCGCTCCTCCAAGCCCGGTTTGCAGCCTTCGGGCTGCTCGTGTCCCCGTCCTCCCCCACGCCCCCCATCGCGCACGGGGGTCGCAGAAAAGGCTTTGGAGGGAGGTTGGCTGGGCAAGCTTTTTCCTAACACCCCCCCCCCCCCCGCTTAGGTGTTGCACGGAAAGGTTTCTGCGTGAAGGAAAAACCGACACGTGAACGTTTGGAAGGGAAGCGAGAATTTCGCTCTCCGAACCAAGCCGGGTCTCCCCCCCACCAAAAAAGAACTCGGGAATCTGGGACGCCCGACTTCACTTGCGCTGAGTTTGGGGAAACTTTCCGCAAACTTGAGGAAGCAGAAGGAAACGGCCCTGCTCAAACTCCCCAAGACACGGAATGTATATTTCCTTGAGGATTAACGTTCCCACGATACGCGGAAGCCGGTTACTGAATTATCTCGGCGTGGGTTTTTTTTTTCCTGATCCGCTGCACCATCACAGAAACCAACGAGGTGGATTTCAGCTCTCTTCCCCCCCACACACCCCCAGCCCTCCAATAAACAAGCCTAACGCAAACCAAGTTCGGTTTATTGAGTTAAACGCAATGCTGGGGCTTTTACCCATCCTAACTCGGCGGGTTGTGGGAAAACAAGCCAGCCCTCCCTCGCAACACATTGCCGCGTTCGTATCTCTGAATTCCCGCCCCGCTGGAGCCGAATGAGGTCGGGTGAGGGCTGTGCGGTGGGAATTGAATTTTCGCGCATTCGATTAATTTTATATATTCATTTTGGAATGCATGGATGTAGTCGTTCATTAAGGCTCGAAGTCGGTCGCGAACTTAAATCCGGAGCCGCTCCGAACGAAAGCCCGCTCGAAGGCCCCGAAATGGCTTAAACTTAAACTCGGGAGGAGATAGATAGATAAAAAGAGCCCTTTAAGGACGGATGTTGAAATTCGTAGCCACGGTCTGATCTCTGTTGAAAGAGCAAAGGACGTTCAGTTGCTTTGATCTTGGGTCCTCTGTGAACTGAGCGGCCCTGTTTGCTAACGCTCCTGGCTTTTCCCGGGGAAGCAGAATTTACTTGGGGGGGGGGAGTGAGTGAGTGAGTGAGTGAGTGAGAGAGAGAGAGAGAGAGAGAAACACACACACACAGAGAAAGAGAGAGTGGGGGAGAGAACGAGAGAAAGAGAGAGACAAACAGGAGGATTAGGGAAGGGAGGGAGAGAGAGTGAAAGAGAGACAGAGATGGGGGTTAGGGAAGGGAAAAGGAGAGAAAGAGAGAAGAGAGAGAGAGAAAGAGAGACAGACAGAGAAGGGGGGTAAGGGAAGGGAGGGAGAGAGAGTGAAAGAGAGAGACAGAGATGGGGGTTAGGGAAGGGAAAAAGAGAGAAAGAGAGAAGAGAGAGAGACAGAGAAAGAGAGACAGACAGAGAAGGGGGGTAAGGGAAGGGAGGGATAGCAATAGCAATAGCAATAGCAGTAGACTTATATACCGCTTCATAGGCCTTTCAGGCCTCTCTAAGCGGTTTACAGAGAGTCAGCATATTGCCCCCAACAATCTGGGTCCTCATTTTACCCACCTCGGAAGGATGGAAGGCTGAGTCAACCCTGAGCCGGTGAGATTTGAACCGCTGACCTGCTGATCTAGCAGTAGCCTGCAGTGCTGCATTTAACCACTGCGCCACCACTGCGCCACCTTGGAGAGAGAGTGAAAGAGAGAGACAGAGATGGGGGTTAGGGAAGGGAAAAAGAGAGAAAGAGAGAAAAAAGAGAGAGACAGAGAGAGACAGGCAGAGAGGGGGGTAAGGGAAGGGAAGGGAGGGAGGGAGGGAGGGAGAGAGAGAGAGAGAGAGATTTGGTTTGCAAAAGTCGATTTTGTTTAAATAGAGCTTATGGGGGGGATTTGAAGGAGAAGACAGCAGCGGCCTCCCTCCCACCCCTCCCCTCCGCCCTTCTCCCCCTCTCATCACCCACTCCACAGATAGCCCCAGACGCCTTTGGAAGAACTGGAGGTTCCCCCCCCCCCTTTGCATTTGTCTTGATTGCAAAAAGAAAGAAAGGGGGGTGGGGTGGGGAGAAGGGGGTGAGTCAATAGCCCGGTGGCGCCAGGAGTTTGAAAGAAGTCCGGTGAAAAAGCGGCTGGGGCAGGTGCGTGTGAATGCGTCTAGCGGTGTTGGAGGGGCATCAACGGCCTGCCCCTCTGCAATTCTTCCAAAGGGTCTCTGCGCGAGACCCCCCCCCCTTCCCTCCCCACCTATGGACTTGTCTTTCCTCTTGGGAATGGAGAAGGGAGGGGGGTTCGAAAAGCCCCCTCCCCAGTGGTGAAATTCCCTCCCCACTCTGGGGCCAGCCAGAGGTGGTATTTGCCGGTTCTCCCAACTATTCAAAATTTCCGCTACCGGTTCCCCAGAACCTGCTGGATTTCACCCTTGCCCCTCCCCATCCTAATAAGGAAGGGGAGGCACCCGTTTGGCGCAGGCTGATGGTTCTCCGCTCCCCCTCCACCCCGATCCCTAGGTGGCCGCCTCTAATCAGCCTTCGGAGAAACTTCGCCAGACGAATTTCAGGGGGCTGAGATTCACTTAACAATTGTGTTACCAATTTAACAACCCATAGCAATTTAGAATAGAATAGAATAGAATAGAATAACATAGTTGGAAGGGACCTTGAAGGTCTTCTAGTCCAACCCCCTGCTTAGGCAGGAAACCCTACATCACTTCAACAAATGGTGTCCAATCTGTTCTTAAAAACTTCCAGTATTGGAGCGGAGCATTTACAATTTCTGGAGGCAAGTAGTTCCACTGGTTATTTGTTTTAAATGTCAGGGAATTTCTCCTTAGTTCTAGATTAGTTGATTAGTTTCCACCCATTGCTTCTTGCTCTGCCTTCAGGTGCTTTGGAGAATAGCTCGGCTCCCTCTTCTTTGGGGCAGCCCCTGAGATATTGGAACACCGTGGCAAGAAAGGTCACAAAACGGGGCAAAATTCCCTCATGGTCGTAAGTCATGAAGACTACCTGTATTGGTGATAAAAAGGTCCCTAGCACAGGGGTACGTAGCTCCCCAAAAAGCTGGGCTAATCTCAAGGACTTTGGGAAGGGAAATACCTGGATGGAAGACCACCAAGAGATTCCCCAGGCTGGAAGCTGGGAAAATTGAGCAAAGTTTTCTAAAGAAGGTTGCAATGTTTTCATCGATATTACAGTTTAAACCTCTTTCTAATATGCCCTTTGATCTTGATTGGGAGCTGCCCAGAGTGGGTCGAAAGAGGAGACCCAATAGAAATGTTTTAGAATAAATCAATCATTTTTTTAAAACCAAGACAACCTTTTTTCTATGGATACTAAAATGATGTCCATGAAATCCAGCTGGCTTCCAAAAGGGTGTTTTACACACACACACACACACACACACACACACACACACACACACACACACACACACAAACATACCTCCCTATCTACCTTAGGGTTTAATTTTGTTTGTTTTCACCATCGATTTATTCCCCCAAAGAATTCAATCTCTATTAACAGAGAGGCTCTTTTAATATAGAGATGTTAATTTTATTGAAATGTAGATTATTGGAGGTGACAGTTTCCCTTCTATTTTAGCTAAATGCAGTAATCTTTAACGATTCTTTCCCTGCTCAGAACGGCTGGTTTGAGATGTGTGGCTATACAAATGGGTGAAGAAATAGATGATTAACTAGCAATGGAAAAAGGGTGTGTGTAAGAAATATAATAAATGTTTTGCCAATAATTTTAGGGGGTGATGAAATTCTTCCCCAGGGCAACATACTTCTAACCATGACTGAGGTGTATAGAGACCTACTCAGAAATCAGTAAGTTAAACCAGACTTCCTCCAAAGGAGCAAATAGACACACAAACAGGTGTGCACATTCACACACCAGTGGTGTTGACTTGTTTGGGCTACTACCTGGAGTAAAGTTCCAGTGAAAACTTAGTTCTGGCCTCCGGAATCGGTTTACAATTCAGGCAGGTTTTTTTCAAAAGAAAATATACTTTTAAAAATATGTTATTAAACTGTTTTTTAAAAAAGACAACAAATATCTTTTTGCAATTTCCTTCTGTACAACATTTCCACCTCAGTATACACACATTGTAAATGTACTTCTCCCCCTTTATTTCAGTTTCTCTATACATATGATACTATTATATGCATTCCTTAATTTAAAATCCTTCATTCCATTTATACATATTTGTTCATCTCTACCTATACATTGTTAATTTCTAACTCCTGTGCCTTCTCCATTTAGTCTTTCCTTAAGCTTTACACCTGTCCTCTAGCCATTTCTAGTCAAATAACTAGAAGAACATATACTTTTAAAAGCCTCATCTTTGAAAAGTTTTTTTTTATAATCATAGTTTAGGCCACCATAAGGAAAATGTCCTTTTGAGGAGCTCAAAACCCTTCTGACTTTCAAGTTTTCAGCTCCAGAAATTTCCCTGGAATTAATTTGAGGCCGAGAATCTACTGAAGCTTTTGGGAGCGACCCAAAACGTTGTGTTGTTTTGACACCTCATTGTGTGCCTACCAAGGGTGAACCCCCAAATAAATCACATAGTATGGCTGAGTGGGGTGCCTCAGTTTACACAGTACCCTTTAACACATGAGTTGGGTTAGCTGATCTTGAGTTAGTATATTCTCCCGGGGGTAACTAAAGTTGTGGTTAAGCCAGTTGTGAATCCCCTCCACACACCCCCGTGCAGCTTCCAAGAGGTGAGGAAGCTGTTTGCACAATGGGATCTGTGCCCATTAATTTTATGAGATATTTGCTCTTCCTCCCCTTCTCTCCCCCTCTCTGTATCTCTCCCCCCTTCTCATCATCTCCCCCCCTCTCTCTACACACACACACACACACACACACACACTTTTCCTCTATCAAACTACTCTTTCTATATTTCTATCTATATCTATCTACTCTCATTTTTCTATCAATCTACTCTTTTCTCTATCATATCATATCATAGACCATCTATCTATCTATCTACATATCTATCATCTCTGTCTCTATCCATCTATCTCAATCTCTATGGTATCTATTTCTCTATCTCTATCTCTATCTCTATCTCTATCTCTATCTCTATCTCTATCTCTATCTCTATCTCTATCATCTCTCTAGCTAGCTAGCTAGCTAGCTAGCTAATCTATTCTCTCTGTCTCTCTCTGTCTCTCTTCATATCTATCTATACCTATCTATCTTCCTATCTTCCTATCTATCTCTATCTATCTATCTATCTATCTATCTATCTATCTATCTATCTATCTATCTATCTATCTATCTATCTATCTATCTATCTATCTATCTATCATTTGTAGACACTTTTTCTCTATCAAACGACTCTTTCTATATTTCTATCTATATCTATCTACTCTCATTTTTCTATCAATCTACTCTTTTTTCCTATCATATGATATCATAACCCATCTATCTATCTACATCTCTGTCTCTATCCATCTATTGCAATCTCTATGGTATCTACTTCTCTATCACAATATCTATCTGTCTGTCTGTCTGTCTGTCTATCTATCTATCTCTATCTATCTATCTATTCTCTCTGTCTCTCTCTGTCTCTCTTCATATCTATCTATACCTATACCTATCTATCTTCCCATCTCTCTCTCTCTCTTTCTCTTTCTCTCTTTCTCTCTCTCATATGTAGACTATTTTTCTCTATTAAATTACTTTTTCTATATATCTATCTTTATCTACTCTCATTTTTCTATCAATCTACTCTTTTTTCTCTATCACCCATCTACTTATCTATCATCTCTCTACTTCCATCTATCACCATCTCTCTATCTACGTTATCTACTCTATCTCAATATCTATCTATCTATCTATCTATCTATCTATCTATCTATCTATCTATCTATCTATCTATCTATCTATCAATCATCTATCTATCCTTCTCTCTCTCTCTCATGTATTCAAAACCTCTTAGGATTAACCTAATAACGTTAGGAATATTTTATCAACTTTGACTGATTTAAAAAAAATGGTGGGAGAGAAGTTTTGGCTGCCGAAAATCAAACAGCAGCTGAAAACCCGCTTTCAGACTAACACGTGTTATTAAAAGGCATCATTCAGCGCCGGATGCCATAGAGAGCTAATGTACGATATAAATCGGGATGAGAGACCACTAGGAAATCTCACTCCCATTTTACAGGGAGATGAGAGCGATTCGTTAGGAGGCATTCCCCAAACTAGTATTGTGGCTTGTTGAGTCGGCTTTGGTCCGGGTAAACTCCGTCCACATAGAAGGCAATCCGGGGTCCGTCCGACCTTAAGCCTGCCTGTGATGCGAACACGGTTGTTGTGGTGGATAAACCAAGGTTCGAATCTCCGGCGCGGCAGAACCAAGGTTAAAAGAAACCGCGATTGGTCGCTGCACCTTTAGCGAGATTTTGATGAGGAGGGGGGAGTTCCCCGCGACTCTAGGAGGGTCCTTTATGTCCAGATTGGGTGGAGCGGGCTTGGTAGCAGCCGGGTTGAGTTGGTTTGGTTTCTTCTGCTCGTGTGAACGCGCCCACGACCGGAGCAATGCGGAGAGGAGAAGGGAGAACGAAGGCGAGGAGCTTTCGTTACTTCCTTCCCAAATCAGCCAGCCGTTTTCGGTCCTCCAGAGCCCGAGCTATTCGGAGCCCCCAGGCCTAAAGCGCTCAGAAGGTTCGGCGGTTCGAATCCCTAGTAGAGGTCTCCTGCATGAGCAGGGGGTTGGACTAGATGACCTCCAAGGTCCCTCCCAACTCTGTTACTGTTACAAGTAGCGCACGGGGGACAGGGAGTGCTAGACCCACCTTAGGGATGGAAGACAGATGGGTGACTTTGGGCACGTCGCTGTGGTGGTTGTGCGGGAAAATAGGAGGAGGAAGGTGTGTTGGTTGTGTTGTCACCTTGAGTTATCTATAAAAGTAATAAAGGTAAGATACAAATAAACAAATTATGCTGCCTCTTTATTTTCCCATTTCACCGGATTTTCCCACCTATTTCCTCCCTCCCTCCCTCTTCATTCCTATCTTCCTTTCACCCTTCCTCCCTTCCTTTTCGTTCCCATCTTCCTCCTCCCTTCATTTTCATTCCCATCTTCCTCCCTCTCTCTTCCTCCCTCCCTCCCTCATTTTCATTCCCATCTTCCTTCCTTCTTCCCTCCCTTCCTCCCTCCAGTTTCATTCCCATCTTCCTTCCTTCCTTCCTTCCTTCTTCCCTCCCTTCATTTTCATTCCCATCTTTCTCCCTCTCTCTTCCTCTCTCCCTCCCTTCATTTTCATTCCCA
>NC_045544.1:136959291-137081791 GCF_009769535.1 Thamnophis elegans
TTAATGATAGTCACAGGGTACAAATAAGCAATCAGGAAACAATATCAATATAAATCGTAAGGATACCAGCAACAAGTTACAGTCCTGCAGTTATAAGTGGGAGGAGATGGGTGATAGGAACGATGAGAAGACTAATAGTAATAGTAATGCATCCTTAGTGTATGGTTTCTATTCCAACCCCCCTGCTCAAGCCTCGATTTACAACCGCAACGGAGCCCAAAATTTCTGTTCTTAAGTGAGACGTCTGTGAAGGGAGTTTGGCCCCGTTTTACGACCTTTCTTGCCACAGCTGTTCTGTGAATCACTGCACTTGTAAGCAACCCGGTTGTTAAGTGAATCAGGCGCTTGGCAAGCTGGCTGGGGAATTCTGGGAGTTGCAGTCTTCAAAGTTGCCAAATTTGGACAGCTGATCTGATCTACATTGTACTCCTTGAAAAAAAAACCTTCTCCAGATGTCTTTCATTTTTTTAAAAAAAGAAAATAATTTCAAAATGACGATAGTTGCAACACGGCTAACAGGGTATTAAGAGGCACATCGACTGGCGCCAAGGACTCCTAGGCGTTCATCTTTATGGGGGCATCGCTACAACCTCTTTAACTGGAATAAGATCCTACATTCAGGCAAGAAAAATGAAATGCGCAGGTACAGTATAGGTGGTACCTTGCCCAGTAGTAGTAACTGTGAAAGGGATCTTGGAGTCCTAGTGGACAACCACTTAAATAGGAGCCAGCCGTGTGCAGCAGCTGCCAAAAAAGCCAACACAGTTCTAGGCTGCATCAACAGAGGGATAGAATCAAGGTCACGTGAAGGGTTAATGCCACTTTATAAGGCCTTGGTAGGCGACACTTGGAATACGGCATCCAGCTTTTATTTCCACGATGTAGAAAAGATGTGGAGACTCTGGAAAGAGTGCAGAGAAGAGCAACAAAGAGGATTAGGGGACTGGAGGCTAAAACATATGAGGAACGGTTGCAGGAACTGGGTATGTCTAGTTTAAGAGAAAGAAGGACTAGGGGAGACATGATAGCAGTCTTCCAATATCTCAGGGTTGCCACAAAGAAGAGGGAGTCAAACTATTCTCCAAGGCACCTGAGGTAATGGATGGAAACTAATCAAGGAGAGAAGCAACTTAGAACTGAGGAGGAATTTCCTGACAGTGAGAACAATTAATCAGTGGAACAGAAGTTGCCTCCAGAAGCTGTGAATGCCCCAACACTGGAAGTCTTTAAGAAGATGTTGGATAGCCATTTGTCTGAAACGGTATAGCGTTTCCTGCCTAGGCAGGGGGTTGGACTAGAAGACCTCCAAGGTCCCTTCCAACTCTGCTATTGTATTGTGTTGTATTGTATTGTATGTTAAGATTCCGTTGTCAAAAGGGGGGTGAGATTTGAGGCTTTGCAACCAAGCCTGAAAAAGCCAGAGAAAGCAATTGCTCAGCATCAGGAACAAATACACACTTTACGCTCCAGCGCATGTGACAAAAACACAGAACATGTACATCCTCACAGTAGCACATCAAGATTAGTAGGAACTTCATGCTCCATCTTCTGACTCATTCACCTTTCCGCATAAGAGCCTTTTGGCCAGCACCTGGGGCCTTTACCTTCGCACGGGTAATTCTGTCTACTCTTTGGCTGGCCTCACCAAGTGATTGCGATGGGAAGAGAGACGGATAGTCAAAGAAAAAAAAAGGGACCCTCACTCACCCAGAGTACCGTGAAAAGGCATTTGGAAAAGGCAACTTATGGGGGGTACAGGTCGTCCTCGACTTACAACCGTTCGTTTAGTGGCCGTTCGAGGTTACGACAGCACTGAAAAAAGGGACTTTTGACTAGTTTTCACGACGGTTGCCATGTAACCTTCTTAACTCTCAAAAGTCCTTTTTCCACTATGTCTTCTAAATGGACTGTGATCAGTGTGTGTGAGTGTGATATACATACATAAGACACGCGCGCACACATATACATATGCATGTGATATATAGATAAATAGATAACTATATAAATATAAATATATAGATATAAATAGGCAGACAGATTGATGATAGATAGCGAGCGAGAGAGAGACAGCTAGATAGAGATAGATGATAGAGATAGACAGACAAACAGACAGATTGATGATAGATAGATAGATAGATAGATAGATAGATAGATAGATAGATAGATAGATATAGAGAGATAGATAGAGAAATGATATAGAGATAGATAGAGACAGACAGACAGATTGATGATAGCGATAGATAGATAGATAGATAGATAGATAGATAGATAGATAGATAGATGATAGATAGATGATTGATAGATAGATAGATAGAAAGAGAGAGAGAGATGATAGAGATAGATAGATAGATACAGATAGACAGATAGATGTTATATAGATAGATGATAGATAGATAGATGATAGATAGATAGATAGATAGATAGATAGATAGATAGATAGATAGAGATAGATACAAACAGATATTGATGATAGAGATAGATAGATAGATAGATAGATAGATAGATAGATAGATAGATAGATAGATAGAGATAGATAGATACAGACAGACAGACAGACAGATTCATGATAGATAGAGATAGAGACAGACAGACAGATTCATGATAGCGATAGAGATAGAGAAGGACAATCACATGTGTGTGTGTGTGAGTGTGTGTGTGTGTGTGTGTGTGTGAGTGTGTGTGTGATTTTTGAATGTGTGCCAGTGTGTTCACAGACAATAAATGTCTATCTTTATCTGTCTCATCTCCACAGTGATCAAAATCTGGGCACTTGGCAAGTATTTATGCCAGTTGCAGCATTCCGGGGTCATGTGATCACCTTTTGTGACCGTCTCAGCTGGCCTCCAACAAGCAACGTCAACGAGGGAAGCCAGATTCGTTTAACAGCTGCAGTGAATTGCTTAACAGCTGTGGCAAAAAAAAGGTCGTAAACTGGGGCAAAATTCACTTTAACAATCGCCTTGCTTAGCAACAGAAATGTTGGGCTCAACTGTGGTCGTAAGTCAAGGACCATCTGTAGTGGCGAAAGTGCTGGATTGCGAGCAGGAAGATCAATTCAAGCCAGCCCCTCTCGCTCAACTCCAAAGCCAGAGTGGAACAGTGGTGAAGTTACTGGGCTATGAAGGTCGAGACATGGATCTCAGCCCATCCTTCACCACAAAACTCACTGGATAAGTTTGGACCAAATTCCTTCTTCTCAGTCCATGAGCCAACAAGGTCATGTGGTGGTGGTGGTGGTGTTGGAGCTGATGGACCAAGAGCAGCGAAGCTAAGGATCAAGTACACCCACAGCCCTGGAAAGTCAGTCAGTGATTTGGGGGCCAGGTCACTGTCTCTCCCAGGGTTGTGGTGGGAAAAGTCACCTTGAACTCTTGAAGTCAAGGATTTTGTCTGAAATGCCTATAGAGTTACCTGCCTGAGCAGGGAGTTGGACTAGAAGATCTCCAAGGTCCCTTCCAACTCTTCTCTTCTACTCTACTCTTCCCTTCTCCTCTCCACGCCTCTCTTCTACTCTACTCTTCTACTCTACTCTTCTACTCTACTCTTCTACTCTACTCTACTCTTCCCTTCTCCTCTCCACTCCTCTCTTCTACTCTACTCTACTCTTCTACTCTACTCTTCCCTTCTCCTCTCCACTCCTCTCTTCTACTCTACTCTACTCTTCTACTCTACTCTACTCTTCTACTCTACTCTACTACTCTACTCTACTCTTCCCTTCTCCTCTCCACTCCTCTCTTCTACTCTACTCTACTACTCTACTCTTCTACTCTACTCTACTCTTCCCTTCTCCTCTCCACTCCTCTCTTCTACTCTACTCTACTCTTCTACTCGACTCTACTCTTCTACTCTACTCTTCCCTTCTCCTCTCCACTCCTCTCTTCTACTCTACTCTACTCTACTCTTCTACTCTACTCTTCTACTCTACTCTTCTACTCTACTCTTCTACTCTACTCTACTCTACTCTTCTACTCTACTCTACTCTTCCCTTCCCTTCTCCTCTCCTCTTCTTCTGTCTTGATACAACCTAACAAAAAAGTCAAACTGTGTTGCTGCATATTAATTAGCTCATTGAACTTCCTCCTGAATTTCTAATTTATGAATTTCTAGGTGACAAGGAAATTCACCTCTTCCAGTGCTAAATGAGGGCCCGGCAGACGTTATGTACATCAATGGTCACCTCTCTGTTATGAGCCAAGACAAATGAGATCGAGCTGTACAGAACTCGAGGGGCTGTCCCAGAAGAGAGGGGGGTCAACTTATTCTCCAAAGCACCTGAGGGCAGGACAAGACGTGACGGGCCAAAGGTCGTTAAAGAGAGACCCAACCTGGAACTAAGGAGAAATTTCCTGACAGTGAGAACAATTAATCCCTGGAACAGTTTGCCTCCAGAAGTTGTGGGTGTGTTTCATCACTGGAGGTGATGGGCTCCACTGTCACTCTCTCCTCGCCTTTTTAAAATTGCAAAATTAGTTCTAAATTTTTATCATTATTTTTTTTTTATTGTGTGCCCGCTAGGAATAAAACAAACTAACTAATTAACTAACTAGCTGGCAATGATAGGCAATGGAAGAAAATATTTGTAGTTCAGGGCTGAACTGTTGTCCTTATTGTTCTCCGAGCTTGGTTGTTTTATTGCGGGCGTTTCATTTCCCATCTAGGTAACACCATCAGGGCTCCAAAGGGAGTGGACCTTGCTGCCTATTTATATGCAAGTGGCTTGGCCTGTCAGTGTTAACTCAGCCTTCCGTCCTTCCGAGGTGGGTCAAATGAGGACCCAGATTGTTGGGGGCAAGAGGCTGACTTTGTAAAACCGCTTAGAGGGGGCTGTAAAGCACTGTGAAGTGGTATATAAGTCTAAGGGCTAAGGCCTAAGTGTTGGTGGGAGTGTTCTTGATTGTTCCTTGATTAGACTGTTGTTTAATGTTAGTGGGTTTTTTTCCCCTGGGTTGGTAGTTCCTTGATTGGGGTATTGTTTCCTGCTTGGTTGTTGGTCTAGTGTTTATTTTAGTATTAATCTCTGCTTATCTGGCTTTGGCTTCCTGGTGTGGAGGTATTGTGGTCTTTCAGCTTTTTGACTGAAGTACAAAATCACTTCCACCAAGGCAAGCCACTGGTATATAAACACAGAGCGAACCCTCCTCCCTTCTAGCACTGATGATGTTACCTAGTTGGGTAGTAAAATGTCCGCAAGAAAATAACCAAGCTCAGAGAGCAGCAAGGACCTCACAGTCGTCCTCCTCCTCCTCCCTCTAAACCCCATTTCCTTCTAGCACTGATAGTGTTACCTAGTTGGGTCATGAAACGTCTGCAAGAAAATAACCAAGCTCAGAATCCACCAGGGACCCCACAGTCCTCCTCCCCCTCCCTCTAAACTCCATTCCTTTCTAGCACTGATGATGTTACCTAACTGGGTAATGAGATGTCTGCAAGAAAATAACCAAGCTCAGAGAGCAGCAAGGACTCCACAGTCCTCCTCCTCCTCCCTCCAAGCCCCAGTTCCCTTGTATCACTGATGATGTTACCTAGTTGGGTCATGAAACGTCTCCAAGAAAACATCCAATCTCAGAAAGCAACAAAGGCCCCTAAGATAGGCAACCTTCTCTAGATGTTTTAGACTTCGTCCCCTATCAGCTCCCATTCCCAGGCGGGTCCTTTGTTTGTAAAAACAACGGAGGATCCCTTTTTTAAAGTCTTCCACACGAATGTCGTATCGGCAAAAGGCTCGAGTTCTACCCAAACCATCTCTACCGAATTTACCCCAGCCAAGCAAGAATCAAGATCCCGTGAAGGGTTAATTTATAATTTATACTTTATAAGGCCTTGGTAAGGCCACACTTGGAATCCTGCATTCAGTTTTGGTCGCCACGATGTAGAAAAGATGCAGAGACTCTAGAAAGAGTGCAGAGAAGAGCAACAAAGAGGATGAGGGGACTGGAGACGGACAGGAAGGAGGGATCAGTGTTTTCAGCTTTCATCCACGGTGGGGTCTGCTTTCTGTCAAGGGGGAGTGCAGTAAGTTGTTGCCTTTATTGGCTTTCCAAACACATTGGGAAGCTTTGCCTTTGTAAACAGATGTAATCATTGGATACTGAAGAATTGTCTGAGAAGGTTGTGTTTAGATTTGATTAACGTGGTCCAACATTTCAGGGCTGCAACGATGCCTTTTGCAAAACCGGTAGAAGCTATGCAAGAAGATAGTTCAGAGATTGTATCATCGGAAGGGGCCTTGAAGCCAAAGTAAGGTTCTACATTTAGGCAAGAAAAACCACAGCGGTACCTGGCTCAATAGTAGTAACTGTGAGAGGGATCTTGGAGTCCTAGTGGACAATCACTTAAATAGGAGCCAGCTGTGGGCAGCAGCTGCCAAAAAAGCCAACATAGTTCTAGGCTGCATAAATAGAGGGAGAGAATCAAGATCACGTGAAGGGTTAATACCACTTTATAAGGCCTTGGTAAAGCCACACTTGGAATACGGCATTCAGTTTTGGTCGCCACGATGTAGAAAAGATGTGGAGACTAGAAAGACTGCAGAGAAGAGCAACAAAGAGCATTAGGGGACTGGATGCTAAAACATATAAGGAATGGTTGCAGGAACTTGGTATGTCTAGTTTAATGAAAAGAAGGACTAGGGAAGACATGATAGCAGTCTTCCAATATCTCAGGGGTTGCCACAAAGAAGAGGGAGTCAAACTATTCTCCAAGGAACCTGAGGGCAGGACAAGAAGCAATGGGTGGAAACTAATCAAGGAGAGAAGCAACTTAGAACTGAGGAGAAATTTCCTGACAGTGAGATCAATTATTCAGTGGAACAGAAGTTGCCTCCTGAAGTTGTGAATGCCCCAACACTGGAAGTCTTTAAGAAGATGTTGGATAGCCATTTGTCTGAAACGGTATGGGGTTTCCTGCCTAGGCAGGGGGTTGGACTAGAAGATCTCGAAGGTCCCTTCCAACTCTGCTATTGTATTGTATTGTCAGTAGGGCTACCAGGAAGGGAAGAGAGTTGATGTGAATAGAACGATGGCTGGATTAAGCATTGGGAGGGGGGAAGAAAAACGGAAGGAGGAAATCTATTTTCGTAGTTCACCCTGGGTGCCGGGGTGCCGAAGGCCATTCTCTTTCCCCTGGTCTCCCAGCCGTTTTTGTTTTTACACTTAAGGATATATTTTTGGCTCCGGATCAGAAAGCCTGAGTCAGGTCATGAGAAGTGTCAAAGATTCATTTCCTTCAGATGGGAAAGGAGACCCGTTTAGAGAGCTCCAAAAGAACCACACAACGCAAACACACACACACACACACACACACATACAGAGCTTGCTAGCCCCTCTCGGCACCGAAGGGAAAAAAACCAATGGCTTCATTTGAAGAGGGATTTGTTATTGTGGTCTATGCCTTGGAAACCATTTTAATTACATTCTGGGGTTGAAAGCTAGTAATTTTCCTCCTTTCATCAATAGGGATCAAAGTTTTTAAGGGGGGGGAGGGGAAGGGAAGGAATTGCTAAGTTTCTTTCCACGGAGATCAAAATTATTTATCTGGATTCTTACTAGTCCTGGTCTAAAATATAATGATGATTAAAAAAAACACTTCTTGGTGACTTTTTCAATAGCGGGGAAAAGTCTGATCAGAATAGAATAACACGAGATGGAAGGGACCTTGAAGGTCTTCTAGTCCAACCCCTGCTCAAACAGGAGACCCCTATTTCAGACAAGTCCAATCTCTTCTTTAAAACCTCCAGTGATGAAGCACTCACAACTTCTGGAGGCAAGTTGTTCCATGGATTAATTGTTCTAACGGTCAGGAAATTTCCCACCCCACCCCATCCCTGTCACTCTGCTGGTGGGAATCCAAATGCACAAACCCACCAAATGATTGAAAAAGGAGTAAGGAGGAATGCCATTTTGCCCATCCACCTCTGGAGTTATCCATTGCTCCATTGCATGTTTTAGCATGAGCCCAAACTGGGCTAAGGGTTAGTGGGCGTGAAGGCAGCGGGAAGTACACCTCTGAGCTTTTGAGGACATAACTCTACAAAGGGATCCTCTACGTAACTCTACAAAGAGTTGAAGTCTACAATTCTTAAAGTTGCCAAGGTTTGAGACCTGGTGGAAGATCATTCAAGAGGAATCCAATCTAAAGAGAAATTTTCTGATAGTTAGAACATGTCTAGTTTAATGAAAAGAAGGACTGGAGTGATATGATAGCAGTGTTTCAATATCTGAGGATCTGCCCCAAAGAAGATTTGGAGGTCAAGCTATTCCCCAACGCACCTGAAGGCAGGACAAGAAGCAATGGGTGGAAACTAATCAAGGAGAGAAGCAACCTGGAACTAAGGAAAAATTTCCTGACAGTGAGGACAATTACTCAGTGGAACTACTTGCCTCCAGAAGTTGTGAATGCCCCAACACTGGAAGTTTTAAAAAAGAGATTGGATAACCATTTGTCTGAAGTGGTGTAGGGTTTCCTGCCTAGGCAGGGGGTTGGACTAGAAGACCTCCAAGGTCCCTTCCAGCCCTTTGAGCCTAAGCTTGTATGATTCTAATTGACTCCAGAACTCAATCTCACCCTCAAGGTTCATGTTGATCCCTTTTATGGGGAAACTCATCAGTGTTCCAATATCTGAGGATCTGCCCCAAAGAAGATTTGGGAATCAAGCTATTCTCCAAAGCACCTGAAGGCAGGACAAGAAGCAATGGGTGGAAACTAATCAAGGAGAGAAGCAACTTAGAACCGAGGAGAAACTTCCTGACAGTGAGAACAATTAACTACTAGTGGAATGACTAAATTAACATGAATTTGGCCAACTCCAGGAGACAACGGAGGACAGAGAGGCCTGGCGTGCTACGATCCGTGGGATTGCGAAGAGTCGGACATGACTTAGCGACCGAACAAAAAATGTGATTCCGCTCAGTTTTTCTCAAGACCGGCTAAAATTGGAGAGATGCTGCTACTTATTTACCGAGCCAGTATTTCTATCAATTCCTGTGTGAGAGCCTCTTGTTCTTTCTAGAGTTTGCCTATGAATGAAGACATAATTAAGTCGGATGTTTAAAGAGCTGGAGCCTGCAAACGGAAAGAGTTGGGCAGAATAAACTCGTGCCATCTCGTGTCTTGCTTGGCAGAGGGAATTTATTCTACCAGCTGCAACCCTTAAATCCCATGGGCAGAAAACTAACATTTTAAGATTATATTAGAAGTTTGTTTTTCAGAAATAGATGAGGTGATGTCTCCTGCCTTGAGGAGGGGGTTGGACTAGAAAACCTTCAAGGTCTCTTCCAGGCCTAGAAATCTATGTTCTGTGACACAAGGTGCTAGTGCAGACCACAACCTAAAATTGTCTAACAAAATACAATGGCTTGGTTTGCACGATGTGTGATACTTAAAAGAAATAAATGATATTTATTTATCAACAAAGAGGATTAGGGGACTGGAGGCTAAAACATAGGAAGAACGGTTGCAGGAACTGGGTAGGTCTAGTTTAATGAAAAGAAGGACCAGGGGAGACATGATAGCAGTCTTTCAATATCTCAGAGGTTGCCACAAAGAAGTGTGGGTCAAACTATTCTCCAAGGCACCTGAGGGCAGAACAAGAAGCAATGGGTGGAAACTAATCAAGGAGAGAACTAAGCAGAAATTTCCTTACAGTGAGCACAATTAACTAATGGAACAGCTTGCCTCCAGAAGTTGTAAATGCTCTAACACTGGAGGCTTTTAAGAAGATGTTGGATAACCATTTGTCTGTAGTGGTGTAGGGTTTCCGGCCTAATCAGGGGGTTGGACTAGAAGACCTCCAAGGTCCCTTCCAACTCTGTTATTCTATTCTATTAAAACACTGGCCAAACCAACTTTCTAAAACAATGGTGGTTCTCTCAAGTTGTGAAACTGCAAGGCACATTTTGGCCTACTATGGCATGTTGTATGAATCTGAACATGGGTGCAAGGCTGGAAAGGAGTGTGATATGGTGTCAAACCGGGGTTCCCAAACTTGGCAATGTTAAAACCTCTGGACTTCAACTCCCACAATTCTCCAAATTTGCCAAGTTTGAAGACCTCTAGTGTAAAAGAATATTAGCTCATTCTTTGCAGTTCAGAATGGTCCAAGAAACTCCCAGCGCTCCATTCCCCTGTAAGGTAGCTCGGCTCTTTGTGAAAAAAAAACATCACCCACATTGCTCATTGGAAATGCTACTGGACAACTGCAAACCATTTTTTTTTAAGATGTCCCTTGCAATCTGAAAAAGGAGAAGGCATCCGAGGCGAATTCTTTCCAAGTAAACAATTGCTCCAAGAACATTTCAAACAAGGAGTCCATAAGCAGCCTTCCCGTATCACCCAATGGCAAGATAAAACAATACTGCTACCTCGTACATTGTAAATCGACTGTCGGCCTAACCGGCGGAGACAGGATGAGACCGAGGACTTCTCCTTAGCACTCGGGGCAAAGCTGGGGAAACACCCCCCTCTAGAGGACACTCAAGGCATCCCGCCAATGTTACCTTGAAGGAACAACCGCAGTTTCCCAGGTAAAAGACCCCCGGGTTGGGTAAGGAAGATTTAAAATGGAATTCTTTAGTCGGATCATCTCTGGATATGTAGGGAACTGCAACTCCCAGAATCCCCCACCACCACTGGCCTCCTCAATAAAGCGTGACCTTGAGGCACCCCAACTGAGGTGCCTGGATCCCGCATGCCCTCTGAGACTTATTCTTTGATTATTTCTTGATCAAATGGATGAAAAAGCACTACTGAAAAACCTCCACGTTTCTAGTGGAATGCCTTCAGTCAGGGGTAGGATTCAGCCAGTTCGGACCGGTTCGGGCGAACCGGATGCTAATTTTACATCTGGTTTGCCGAACCATAGTTGCAAGGACTGGCTGGCCTCGCCCCGCCCTCCGCTTCCAGGAGTCTCCATGCATTTTGGATGCCAGGTAAGTGCAGAGCTCGCGTGGAGGCTTTGGAAGGGCGAAAATTGGGCTTCCCGGAAGTTCTGGAAGTCCGGAAACAGGTCCATTTCCAGCCTCCAGAGCCCAGGAGAGGCTGTTTTCATCCTCCCGGAGGCTCGAGGAAAGCCTCCGGAGCATGGGGAGAGGGAAAACACACCCCCTCCCGGCCATGGTGCAGGAGGCCGTGTAGGCCACACCCAACATGGCCACGTCCACCCAGCCGAGCAGAGAACCGTTTGCTAAAATTTTTCAATCCCACCCCTGCCTTTAGTGGCAACAGCTCATCCACCTCTTGCTTTTCTGCACCCACGCTGACATTAGGATTACAAGGGGTTAAGGTTCACAAGCACTCTGAAAACACTGAGATATGATAAGTGCTCCTGCTGAGATCAGGAATGGTCTTATGAATGAATGAACCCTAACCCATCTGGAGTTCTCAGATGGAAATCTCACTGACCACAAAGAGCAACTTTCTAAAAATATACAGGTCGTCCCCAACTTAAATTAGTTTAGTGACCGTTGGAAGGTACAATGGCACTAGAAAGAGTGACTTATGATCTTTTTTCACACTTACGACCATTGCAGCATCCCCCCCTGGCCATGTGAACAAAATTCGAACGCTTGGCAACTGGCATAGATTTATGATGGTTGCATTATCCTGGGGGTCATGTGACGTGGCTTGGTGGGTGTGGCTTGGTGGGCGTGGCAGGGGAAGGATACTGCACAATCCACATTCCCTCCCCACCCCACTAACCTGCTTTCCAACTCCATTCTCCTGTGCAAGGGCAACAGAAGAAGATCCAGCCGATCAGCTGGGCCTCGGGAGGCAGAGAATAGATGGGGGCGTGGCCAGCCAGAGGTGGTATTTGCCGGTTCTCCGAACTATTCAAAATTTCCGCCATCGGTTCTTCAGAACCGGTCAGAACTGGCTGAATGCCACCTCTGAGGAGATCCAATAAAAAAGGCCAGAGAGAGAACTCTTTGAACTGTTCAACCAAGTCAATCCTGTTTACCGGTTTGGATATTCAATGCAAGTGGGGGGGGGGGAGCTAATTTCCTGGTATTCCTGCTATGCTCTCATTCTTTTTGTTGTTGTTGCAATAATGATTTGCCTCTGCTAAGCTCTGAAAAGGTGGCTGTGTGTGAATGTGACTTAAAGGAAGCCTATCTGTTTTTCAGGCCTGGAACAGAAGCTGTCGTGACTTTTAAGCCTGCTTTCCCATAGTAATCGCGCTAGAATAGGATGGGAATTTGGGCAGAGTGACAGAGAGAGAGACTGCAGGCCCGCTGAGATTTGTATGTTTATCCAACTTCTGGGTTTTGTCCTCATTTTCTCGCTCTCCCTGACTCTTTTTTTCTCTCCTACACATCACCCAAACCTCATCCAAAGCTTCTGGGATGAGAAGAAAAACATTTACCAAAGGGGGGTGGACCCCAAGAAAATCCAGTTGCCTTTTGGGGAGAAAAGCGCCTTTGGGGCTAATCAACACAAACAGGTGAGAAAAAGATTTCGTCCTTGCTTTATAGGAAATTTGGTGAAATTTGGTGAATTAGTCTGCAGTACGGCTGAAGAATAAACTCGCTGCTCCCGTTCCAGTAAAAATAAAAATACTTAATTTATGAAGCATGTTAAAAAAAAAAAACCTGGCCATTTTTTTTTAGTTTCCAGAAAAAGTCCTCAGTGCCACTTCGCCCCTAAATAAAAGCAGTGCATTATTGACGAGAGTTAAAATTCACTAGAGAAGCTGTAAACAAACAACTTTTTTTTAGCATGATCCGCATACTGACAAACTGAAGAAACATGTAATAAAATTCAAAGAACTTGTGCATCGGCACCAGAGGATCCCACAAGCAGGACAGCTAAAGGACATAAAGTGATGGTGATATCCCAGATGTTGTGATGATGAGAGAGAGAGAGACCAATATCACAGATGCTGTAATGAAGGAGGGAGGGAGAGACAGTAGATGGATGGATGGATGGATAGGTGATGACAAATAGGCAGGCAGGCAGAGAAACAGGTAGATGATTGATAGATAGATAGATAGATAGATAGATAGATAGATAGATAGACAGACAGACAGACAGACAGACAGACAGACAGACAGACAGACATGGATAGATATAATAGGCAGGTAGGCAGATACATGATAAATAGATAAACAGAAAGATAGATGATAGATAAATGGATGGATGGATGGATGGATGGATGGATGGATGGATGGATGGATAGGCAGGCAGGCAGGCAGGCAGGCAGATAAATGATAGAAAGATAGATAGATGATAGAAGATGGATAGAAAAATGATGGATGGATGGAGGCAGGCAGGCAGATATATGATAGATGATAGATAGATAGATAGATAGATAGATAGATAGATAGATAGATAGATAGATGATAGAAGATAGAGACAGATGATAGATGGATGAATAGATAGATAGAGTGACAGGCAGGCAGGCAGATAAATCGAAAGATAGATAGATGATAGAAGATGGATAGAGACAGACAGACAGACAGAAAATGGATAGAGATAGACAAGCAGGCAGGCAGATAGATGGGTAGGCAGGATGAGACAAATATGGGTGGATGGATATACTGTAGTTGAATAGATAGATAAACAGACAGACAGACAGACAGACATTGATAGTGAGTGGATGGTTGGATGGATGGATGGGTGGATGGATGGACGGTCGGACGGACAGGGAGGCAGACGGATAACCTGTCTTGCTGAGGATGCCTGTTTAAAATGGGGAAAGAGAAACGAAGTGGGAGATCCTTAATCTGGACGTGGATAAAATCTGGTCAATTTTATTACTTGAGAATCTATTTAGTCTTTCTATGCTGCCTCATCATGGTAGTAGGAGCGAAGGGGGGGAGGGCGTTCCTGAGACGGATGAAGCCCACCAGGTGTATATAAAGGTGCCCTCGAATGAATCCACTGCACGTTCACCTCTTGTGCATCGGTGAATTTAAATGGATGGCATCTGGACGTGCGCAGTCAGAAGATCAGATTTACTGCTCAGGGCATGGGGGGAAAAACCAAAAATGCAGCATCGTTTTTAGAGTTAGGAAAGATATATACCGAGAACAGTGGCATCGGATGCAATGCAATCAAGGACTAAATCATTATCAATTCCACTTTGCAGACAACCCCTTAATATGACAATTATGCAAATTTGGGCTCCAACATAGACTCAATGCGGAAGGCGAGAAGGTAGACATGTTTTATGATCAAGTGCATCAAAGAACATGCAGGAATTTCCAGTTTTGTCAGAGTTTGTTGCAGAAAAATCAAATCCAGAAAGCACACACCGATGATTCAGCTGGATTCATTAACTTCTATATATATATATATAGGTGAATAAATGTACAATACCAACAGGTGATTCTTCCAGGTAAACACAAGGCAGGAGTTTTATAGGCAAACACAAGCAGTTAGTTTCATTTTAGCAAAGAAGCCCAGACAGACTGCTAGTTTACTTCTCAGAGCAGCAGACTGCTTCCTTTTTAAGTTTCTGTTTCAATGCTTTGCACACTCAGATCTGTTTATGCTCCCATTGGATGATTTAGTTGCTATACCTATTCATTGGCTGACCTTCTTCCAGGGGTAGGTTCCGGCTGCCATTACTACCGGTTCATTAGTAAACATTTTTGCTCCAACACATGTGCGCATTTACACTTAAAACACTCTGCACATGCGCATATTAAAAAAGGAATTAAAAAATACATTTTTTCAATGAAGATTGTTCTGTGCATGTGCAGAACAGAAAATCAAGATGGCGCCGCCGAGGATAGAACCAATATGGTCATGTGTCCACTGGAGTTACTACCTATTTGGCCAAACCAGACCGAATAGGTAGGAACCCACCTCTGCCTTGTTCCCATGTCTCTCCCAGTCATGAATATTTTAACAAGTTTGGCCTTCCATCGGAGATTATAACCACTTATAATAATCCATCCGAAATTATAACCGCTGATTATAAAGCCTAGAAAAATGCAGCGAAACAGGAGATCTTAGTGTCGATGGAGATTCTCAAGTCATCCAGTTCGTGGTTGTCCCAAAAGTGCTTCTCCCCCTCTCCCCCCAAGAACTGAAGGAAGCTTCTTGGATGAGAAGCAAAACATCTTCAAGGGAAAACAAAGAACAGTTGCCTTTTGAAAAAGCACCTTTGGGGGAAGTTCTGAGCAATCTCAGCCAATCCAATGGTTTATTCATTGCTTACAGAGCCTTCCCGTAATGGAAATAATGCTTATGTACACGCACATCAACAGAGGGAGTGAAAACAGCTA
Source organism: Thamnophis elegans (assembly GCF_009769535.1). NCBI lineage: Eukaryota > Metazoa > Chordata > Lepidosauria > Squamata > Natricidae > Thamnophis > Thamnophis elegans. Next base: position 136,974,519 of record NC_045544.1, read on the forward strand.
TCCGACCGCCTGTATTATTTGTAAGAGGAGATGGAACAACTCAGTTAACAGTAAAGACACAGCCAGGGACTTGAGTGTGGAACAAATCACAAATTGTTCGTGTGCAATTTCCAAATTAAGCGAAAGGAGAAGGAGAAGAAAGCCAAGCAGAGTTTCACAACATGATCTTGACCTTATAATCATCATTTCAGAAAAGAACATCAGGAATCACTTTGAAGTCCTGAAACTTCATGGGTGGAAAACCAGAGAAACTATGGAGAGGAATCAAAGTTGTTCAAGAGGAATGTGAAAAAGGGGGGGGGGGGGGAGGTAAAAAAAAAAAAAGACAGCCGGAGATGAAGGAACAGAAGAAAACGGATATCAGAACAAACCGTGAAAATTGCCAAGCGAAGAAGAGAAGATGCAGCCAAGAAAGACGACGTTTCAAAAAAGGAACTTAAGCTTGTTAGAAGAGGGAGGGAAAATGGATCTTATAACAACGGCTGCAGAGACACGGAAGATGGAAACAGAGACAGCGAAGCTTCTTAAAGATCCTAGGAAGATCGCGGAGAAGAGCAACAAAGATGATAAAGGATCTGGAAGCCGAATCGTAGGGAGAATTGTTGAGAGAGAGCTCGGTACTTTTAGCCTTTCGGAGAGAAGGATTGTGGGTTTGTGGCCAACTTTCCTCCAGTACTTGAGGGGCTACCATAGAGAAGAGGAGGTCCACCTATTCTCCAAAGCACCGGAGAGCAATAGCAATCGCAGTTAGACTTATATACCGCTTCATAGGGCTTTCAGCCCTCTCTAAGCGGTTTACAGAGTCAGCATATTGCCCGCAACAACAATCCGGGTCCTCATTTCACCCACCTCGGAAGGATGGAAGGCTGAGTCAACCTTGAGCTGGTGAGATTTGAACTGCCGAACTGCAGCTAACAGTCAGCTGAAGTGGCCTGCAGTACTGCACCCTAACCACTGCGCCACCTCAGTAGGACAAGAAGTAACAGATGGAAGCCGATCAGTGGATGAGGGAGCCAGAGACTTTAAGGTTCTAGAACTGTGATGGCGAACCTATGGCGTGGATGCCACAAGTGGCACGCAGAGCCCTCTCAGTTGGCACACGAGCAGTCACCCCAGCTTAGCGTCACTGCGCATGCGCGGGGGCCTCCAGTCGGCCAGCTGATTTTCGGGTCTCTGCCACACATGCAGGAGACCTTCTGTTAAGCAAGGTCAATGGGGAAACCAGGTTCACTTAAGAACCGTGTCGCTAATTTAACCACTGACGTGATTCACTTAACAAATGTGGCAAGAAAAGTTGTAAAAGGGGACAAAACTCACTTAACTAATTTCTCAGCTGCATAAATTTTGGGCTCAATTGGGGTCGTAAGTTGAAGACTACCTGTAGAGCAGAAGTGTCAACATCTAAGAAAGCTTAGGAGACATTCCCCATTTAAAAGAACCTCTAGTCTGGTCATTACCATGTCAGAAAACTACAGGAACCTTCTGGAGTATTTAGAGAAACAGAAGAGAACTGGTAAAAAGTTTTCCCCAACTATACCAGCAAATCTGGAAAGCAACATAGTTATCACCAGTTGGAAGAGGTCAATCTCTTCTTAAAAGCCTCCAGTCTCTCTGGACTGGGCCCATAACCGGTCAGAGTGCGCACAGCATGATTACTATTTTGACACAACCCAGGAGCAAAATACACTTCACACAGGTTTTGTTTTTCAAACAGTGGTTTATATACAAGACTTACATATACATACATACACGTGTTAGGCAGAGGTGGGTTTCCGCCCGTTCGCCCTGAATTGGGCAAACCGGTAGTGGCGGTGACAGGAGACTCCGCCCACCCGCCCAGACGTTTCTGTGTATGCGCCGAACGAGCGCACATGAGCAAACCGATAGCAAAATCAATTGAAACCCACCACTGGTGTTCGGCAAATACCAGGCAAGCAATCAATCCTCAACTCTACAAAGGGAACCACAATGGAGATAAATACATGAGGAGAGAAAGAGAGAGATGCCTTCACATGGCCACCCTTATATATACAGCTTCTTAAAGTGACAGTAACCCTGCTGACTCATCCTCATGTCATCATCTCGGTTTACAGCCTTACAGCAGCTGGTCAGCTATTAAATTGTCATTACCCTGACAGAGCGCCCAGAATTTCTGAAGGCAAGTGGTTCCACTGGTTAATTGCTCCCACTGTCACTGTTCATTAAGGGTATTTAGACACAAAAATGCTAAATTGGCTCTTTCCATCTATACAACTGCTTTAGGTCACAGAAGGACGAGTTGAGTTCAGCGTTTCTCAACCATAGCACCTTTAACATGAGAGGACTTCAACTCCCAGAATCCTGCATAGCTGGCTGGGGAATTCTGGGAGTTGAAGTCCACACATCTTAAAGTTGCTATGTCAGACTTGGAAGCCATCTTTTCCTTTAGGCCTCAAGCCTGCCACCCATTCTACTGTGGGAAACTGGGAGGGGGGATCGTATGGAGCATGGGAGATATGCTGCCAAAATAACATTCCTTTTCTCAGAGAGTCAAGGACGTTTTGCCCCCCATATCTGGACTGATGTCGATGGGAGGAAACTTCCTGACTGATCGGGCCATGGGATGGACCTGTGGGTGCTGGGCAGGGACTTGAACTTTCCTTTGGGTGGGGAAAACCTGGGAGCTTTCAGATTTGGGTTTCCCCAGATGTGCCAACATGTCGTCTCTAATAAAATGGAACTTTGAGGAACCTCAAGCCTCGGAGTCTTCTTTCGTTGGGGGTCTTACTTGTAACCCTGACATGCTAAGGTTGAGAAACGGTGGACTAGTTTGTTGGCTCTGAAATTGACCTGGAATCCAGCTTGACAATCCCACCAAATGACACACACACACACACACACACACACACACACACACAAATCCCACATCGGAGTGGGATTAAATCAGTCCAAAAAATGAAACAGAAGCCAGGGTAGTTCGAACAGGTGCAAGGAAGTTATCTCTTATCAGATATCTATTAACCGTTTCCTTTACCATTTTCCTGCCCGGAGAAGACAAATGAGGACAGCGCCAACAATGATTCATTCATCGTACAATGCGTCCCCATGCCCCATTAAAAGGTTTGTATTGCACAAGTAAACAATTTAGAGATGGCCTGAGAAGAGAACATAAATGCGTGGCTTCCATGCTGAATCGAACACATCCAGAAGACGAAAGGAAGAAGAGGGGAGGAAGGCAACATGACAAGGACATCCTGACTGGGTCATAAGAGATCTTGGTTTCTTGGGATCCTAGACTTAAGTTGAGATGGCAAGGCAACTGGGTGCCACCAGAAACATGGCAGGAGACCAACCTGATGGGCCGAAGGCCAGCAGCTCTTCCGAGTCTCAAGACACACAGCAGCTGTCCATGGAGGCCAACATCCTGTTTCCCAGAACGGGAGCAGAGCCTCCAGGAAGAACACTTCCAGGGCAGGAAGACAAAGGTTTCCTTTGGGCATCAGCGTCACAGCTATATAATCTCTGAACATGGAGGTTCCACTCCTAATATCCATGAGCAATAGGAACTTGAACATTGCCCTTGATGGAGCTGCTCTGTAGAGGGGACATCCTATCTGGCATCCGGCATTTCCAAAAGTAGTTAACAATAAATTCTGGTTGAAGACCAAGAATTATTTATCCATTTTCATTTTCTTTATCTCATGCTTCTCCAGTAAAACTAGCCCAAAGGTCTCTTGGTTGTCCTTGGATCTCTCCGCCGAACCAATTTTGGTCACCATATTATTAAAAACAAAAGATGTTGAGGCTCTGGAAAGAGTGCAGAAAAGAGCTACAAAGATGATTAGGGGAAAAGCATACGAAAAGGGGATTACAGGAATTGAGTATGACTAGTCTAGAGAAAAGGAGGACTGGGGTTACCTGAAGGCAGACTTCCAATATTCGGAACAGTACATGGTAAAATGAGGACCTAGATTGTTGGGGGGCAAGATGCTGACTCTGTAAACCATTTAGAGGAGGCTGTAAAGTACTGTGAAGCAGGATATAAACCTTAAGTGCTATTGCTTTTTGTAGGGAATATTTTAACTTGGATTCTTGCACTGACTGGGTATATGTGTGGAAACTCAGACAAATGGTTATCCAACATCTTCTTAAAGATTTCCAGTGTTGGAGGCAAGTTGTTCTACTGATTAATTATTCTATCAGGAAATTCCTCCTCAGTTCTAAGTTGCTTCTCTCCTTGATTAGTTTCCATCTGTTGCTTCTTGTCCTGCCCTCAGGTGCCTTGGAGAATAGTTTGACTCCCTCTTTTTTGGGGCAGCCCCTGAGATATTGGAAGACTGCTATCATGTCTCCCCTAGCCCTTCTTTTCATCAAACTAGACATACCCAGTTCCTGCAACCGTTCTTCATATGTTTTAGCCTCCATTCTCCTAATTCTCTGTCTTGCTCTTCTCTGCACTCTTTCTAGAGTCTCCACATCTTTTCTACATCATGGCAACCAAAACTGGATGCCGTATTCCAAGTGTGGCCTTACCAAGGCCTTATAAAGTGGTATTAACCCTTCATGTGATCTTGATTCTCTCCTTCTATTTATGCAGCCTAGAACTATGTTGGCTTTTTTGGCAGCTGCTGCACACAGCTGGCTCCTATTTAAGTGATTGTCCACTAGGACTCCAAGATCCCTCTCACAGTTACTACTATTGAGCCAGGTACCACTGTGGTTTTTCTTGCCTAAATGTAGAACCTTACTTTGGCTTCAAGGCCCCTTCCGATGATACAATCTCTGAACTATCTTCTTGCACAGCTTCTACCGGTTTTGCAAAAGGCATCGTTGCAGCCCTGAAATGTTGGATCACGTTAATCAAATCTAAACACAACCTTCTCAGACAATTCTTCAGTATCCAACAATTACATCTGTTTACAAAGGCAAAGCTTCCCAATGTGTTTGGAAAGCCAATAAAGGCAACAACTCACTGTACTCCCCCTTGACAGAAAGCAGACCCCACCGTGGATGAAAGCTGAAAACACTGATCCCTCCTTCCTGTCCGCTCTGTGATGTCAGGAGTAAGAAATTATTGGATGTGTTAAAATAGCGTTAAGGCAATCCTGTGCCTGTTTCAAGTATGTCACACTTTGATGCCTGAATTGTAATAAATTGTAAAGACTATCTGGGATAATCCAGAGAATAAGAAGCTTATTTGATTACCTTAAAAAGGAATCCATTGAAAACAACTCATATAAGTTAGGCATTTTTTTGTTTATGTAGGTTTAAACATTATAAATGAGGAGTATTTAAATTTGATAAATGTTGCAGAGATTAGTAACATTGTTACTGCAAAATGGATTAATATGAATGATACCCAGAGCTAACTCTGTCCACACATACCATGGATGTATATTTAAAAAAAATAATAAAAATATAAAATATTATATATTTTTATATTTATATATAATATAATTTTTTAAAAAAAACAACTCTATAACATGTAAGAAGAAGAGGAAGAGGAAGAGGAGGAGGAGGAGGAGGAGGAGGAGGAGGAGGAGGAGGAGGAGGAGAAGAAGAAGAAGAAGAAGAAGAAGAAGAAGAAGAAGAAGAAGAAGAAGAAGAAGAAGAAGAAGAAGAAGAATCACCCACTGCTGATACTTTTAACGTGTAAGTTTATGCTTTTGGCCACCAAGAAGGAACAAAATTGGTTTTGGAGCTCTGTGTTCTCGGAGTAAATCTTGAGGTCCAGCTCATTTAAGCAGCAGCCACCAAGGTGATTTCACTGATTTTGGAAGCAAAAGCGATTCAGGTTTGGTAAACACTTGAGTGAGAGGCAGTGGTGGGATTCCAATTTTTTTAACTATCTGTGGGCGTGGCTTGGAGGGCGTGGCAGGGGAAGGAGACTGCAAAATCCCCATTCCCTCCCAACCCCACTAACCTGCTTCCCAACTCCATTCTCCTGTGCAAGGGCAACAAAAGAAGGCCCAGCCAATCAGCTGGGGCTCGGGAGGCAGCGAATAGGTGGGGGCGGGGCCAGCCAGAGGTGGCATTGGCCGGTTCTCCGAACTACTCACAATTTCCGCTACCGGTTCTCCAGAACTGGTAAGAACCGCCTGAATACTACCTCTGGTGAAAGGCAACCAAGAGCTTTCAGCTAGACGGGAAGGCAACAGACATATTAGAAGGAGGGAACAGTAAACCGCTTAAGCACTGGGGATGTAAAACTATCCTGTCTCCTTGAAAATAAGACCTCCCTGGATAATAAGCCCAATCAGGCTTTTGAGTGCATGCGCTAAAATATGCCCGCCCCCCAAAAATAAGCCCTACACGAAAATATTGCAACACAGCAGCGACCATGAGGTGACCACACTCACTGCTGCCTGCACCTCAAAAATAATAAGACCTCCCCGAAAATAAGGCCAAGGGCTTATTTCAGGAGACAGAAGAAAATAAGACCCTGTCTTATTTTCAGGGAAACACGGTATATAGAGATGGCCGTGAGGTTACTTGGAATTCAAATCTAACGTGAAGGAGAACATTCGCATTTTATCAGGATTTATCATCCACAAACTGGATGTCAGTTACAAATAGCTCAGCAAGGTGATTAGACTCATGGAACGAAGGTAGCTGAATGATGTAAATTTTGTTCCCGGCGTCAGAAATGACTGGATGGACTTCTCGCTCCTGGATTTTAAATTGTCTGCTGTTCACAATGCTTTGTGCTCACATTTTGGAAACCTAGGCATAGTTCTTCATCAGAACTATGATGTGCTTTTCATCTCTGTGTCTCTCTTTCTGTCCCTGTCTCTCTGCTCCTTCCTATCTCCCTGTATCTTTCCCTCTTTCTCTCTTTCTTATCTCTCTTTCTCTCACACTTTCTCTCCTTCCTTCCTTCCCGCCTGCCTCTCTCTCTCTCTCATCTCTCTTTCTCGTCTCTCTCTTTTCCCAAATGAAAATACCATTTCACACATCTGCTGTAATAGATTCTAGTCCGCAAAGCTTATGACAGAAGGTTCAAAAGGTGCTTTTTTTATTTTCCAAGAGGCAACTGCACTTTTTGGTTTTTCTCTGACCATCCGGTCAGAGTTGAAGAACTCTGTTGAAGAAGCTTCTTGGATGAGAAGCGAAACGTCTTCAAAGAAAAACCAGAAAATCTTTGGGACAACCACAACCTGAATGACTGAGAAACTCCGTAGATACTTATGCCAGAACCAAAAATAAAAAATAATATAAAAAAATAACCCCCACATGTTTTGCAAGCTAGCCTTTTTGTTTAACCAACCAGAATCTATTTTTATTTCATTTTATTAACAATATACACGGCACATTAGGACAAAGAGCAGGTCCTTGCGTTGGCAATCCAGTATTTGAAAAGGAGAGGAAGTGAAGGAAAAAAACCCAGTAAAAGTTAAACAAGATAATATGTATCAATGATATGGGTAGGAGAGGAATCCCTGTAGCTATTGTTATCCTCCTCCACAAATAGCAAAAAGCGGAATAAAGTATATAAATGGGAAATCCTGTATCTTGGCATAATTTATATATAGCCTTGGTTTATGGTACTTGGAGTGGAATGATAATTCTCAAGCAAGAGGCTGCATTCAACCAAAGCTATCCAGAAATAGTCCCATTGTTCAATCACACTATTTTGGAAGCACTCCAGGGATAACGATAAGGACGACGGAATAGATCCAAACTGGTCCTTTGCATGCATCTTTTCTTTGAATTGTCTTTCGAGTCTCCTTGCAAAACCAGCCATTTTATTTACAGGAAGTCGCTTATAAACATCCATCTTTGACTATCAAGCAATAGGACGATGAGGTAACCACCTCAAACATGCTAACAAAGCGGCCGATAAAATAAAATCTAAGAGCAGACTCTCAATATCTATTTTATGGATGGCCAATTAATGTTTAATGGCATCTATTAAGACCATCTGCGTTTCCTAAGTTAACTTCGATCTATTCCAGTCTTGTTACAAGAGTTGGACAAAAGGACCTGAGGTTCTTCATTTACTTCGATTAGCTTTTTTATTCAATTTTTCCTAATTTTATCTTTTTAAATAGCACTTGGTTTTTTTTTAAATAAAGGTTCCCCTCGCACATCTGTGCTAGTCATTCCCAACTCTAGGGGGCGCTGCTCATCTCTGTTTCGAAGTCGAAGAGCCAGCACTGTCGGAAGACGTCTCCGTGGTCATGTGGCCGGCATGACTCAATGCCCGAAGGCGCACGGAATGCTGTGACCTTCCCACCAAAGGTGGCTCCTGTTTTTCTACTTGCGTTTTTTACCTGTTTTCGAACTTCTAGGTTGGCAGAAGCTGGGACAAGTAACAGGAGCTCACGCCGTTACGCAGCGCTAGCGATTCAAACTGCCAAACTTTCTGATCGACAAGCTCAGTGTCATAGCCACGTTTTTTTTTTATAACTTCTTATGTTATAAGCCATCCAGAATTGCTGTATCAGTGAGACGGGTGGCACAGAGGTTTTATAAACAAACAAACAAACTCTTTGCTCTTCAGTTTTATAAATTTGCTTGCTAGGAGGGAATAACAAATAACAATAGCACTTAGACTTCAATGGGCTTTACAGCCCTCTCTAAGCAGATTAGAGTCAGCTTATTGCTCCAATAATCTGGGTCCTCATTTTACCAACCTTGGGGGAAACAGAAGGCTGGTGAGATTTGAACTCTGGAAGTCAGCAGAATAGAATTGAAGGGCAGAGAGAAGCCTACAAGTTGACATGCAGTAAACCATAATCCACTTAGGGATCTAGTTTGATCCCATTGACTGAAAATCCCAACAGTTTTTTGCAGGGGGGAGGGGGGAAGTGCACTTTGGGAAAAAGTGCAAAGAAGAGCAATTAAGAGGATTTAAGGACCTAGAGGCCAAAACATATGAAGAACGGTTACAAGACTTGGGCATGGCCAGTCTAGAGAAAAGAAGGACGAAAGGTGACATCACAGCAGTCTTCCAGTGTTTGAGGGGCTGCCACAAAGAGTGTGGGGGGGGTCAACTTATTTCCCAAAGTACCTGAAGGCAGCAGGACAAGAAGCAATGGGTGGAAACTGATCAAGGAGAGAAGCAACCTCAAATTAAGGAGAAACTTCCTAACAGTGAGGACAATTAACCAGTGGAACAGCTTGCCACCAGAAGTTGTGAGGCTTCAACTCTGGAGCTTTTTAACAAGAGACTGGGCAGCCGCCTGTCTCAAATGGTTTAAGGTCTCCTGCTTAAGCAGGAGGTTGGACTAGAAGACCTCCAAGGTCCCCTCCGGCTCTATTCAGCTTGATATCGACATGTAAAATGTAAAATGCATATGTACATATTACCTGTACTTAAGTACTACCTGTACATATTTTTGGTCTCTTGTCTTGGTTAGAATAACAGAGTTGGAAGGGACCTTGGAGGTCTTCTAGTCCAAACCCCTGCTTAGGCAGGAAACCTTACACCACTACAGACAAACGGTTGTCCAGCATCTTCTTAAAAACTGTTTTTAAGCTCCAGTGTTGGAGAATTCACAACTTCTGTTGGTTGATGTGTGGATGCCCGATTGCTTTAATCTGGGCTGTCTTTGGGGGTAGGATGTTGTTGTGTTGTGTCATTGCCGTTGTTTTATGCTTGCATTGGTTTAAGCCGCCCAGAATCTACAGGAGTGGGAGGCCCATATAAATTTAAACAAACCAACAAACTAATCTTCCACAAGGGAGGCTTACCATGGAGAGGGGAGCCAGACGGGCTGCTGGAAAGGCCCGGCACGGGACTGCAGCGCCCTCCTTGCTTGGTGGTCAGCTCTTGCTCGATCTCCTCCAGCCCCGCGCTCTTCTGGAAGCGGCTCATACGGTTGACGACCCGGGATGACAGGTGAGTCCGTACACAGGGCTGCCCTCCGTAGGGGTTGATGGGGAAGACGTGGGAGGTGCCTCGGAGGGTGCTGACCGACACCCACCGGCAGTCGTGGCTGAAGGCGATGTCTTGCACCTGGAGAGGGAAGAAGGGCGGGACAGGTCAAGCGGTGCAGGTACAAACGCCAAGGCGAATCGATCAAAGAGGAATGTTTGTAGCTCAGGATTGAAATGAGGAGTTCTGGGGGGGACACTAAGCTTGGTTTGGTGAGGGTTTTTTTTGCAGATGTTTCATTACTCAATGAGGGAGCATCAGTGCTAGAAAGGAGGGGTTGTGAAGTAGAAAAGAAGGGGAAGGGGGGAGGAGGAAAAGGACAGGGAGAGGGGTAGAAGAATAGAATAGAATACAATACAATAGCAGAGTTGGAAGGGACCTTGGAGGTCTTCTAGTCCAACCCCCTGCTTAGGCAGGAAACCCTATACCATTTCAGACAAATGGCTATCCAACATCTTCTTAAAGACTTCCAGTGTTGGGGATATTCACAACTTCTGGAGGCAACTTCTGTTCCATTGATTAATTGTTCTCACTGTCAGGAAATTTCTCCTCAGTTCTGAGTTGCTTCTCTCCTTGATTAGTTTCCACCCATTGCTTCTTGTTCTACCCTCAGGTGCCTTGGAGAATAGCTTGACTCCCTCTTCTTTGTGGCAACCCCTGAGATATTGGAAGACTGCTATCATGTCTCCCCTAGTCCTCCTTTTCATTAAACTAGACATACCCAGTTCCTGCAACCGTTCTTCCTATGTTGCTGCAAGAGGAAGAGGAAGAGAGGAGGAAAAGGAGGAGGAAGAGAAAGAGGAGGAAAATGAAGACTGTGGGGTCCTTGGGGCTCTCTTAGCATAGTTGTTTTCATGCAGATGTTGCATTACCCAACTAGGTAACATCATCAGTGCTAGAAGAGAGGGAGCTTGTGAAATGGAAGAGAAGGAGAAGTGGGGAATAAAGAGAAAGAGGGGAAGGGGGAAGAAAGGGAGAAGGAAGAGGACAATTGTGGAGTCCTTGGTGCTCTCTGAGCTTGGTAGTTTTCTTGCAAACATTGCATTACCTAGATAACTAGAGTAATCATCATCCATGCTAGAATCCACTACACATCAGTGCATCCCCTCCCTTGCTAGCTTGCTACTCAGAAAAACTTCTCTTCCACCGTCATAAGTACATGTCAGTTGCCAAGCGTCTGAATTTGGACCATGTGACTCTGGGGATCACTGCAATGGCTGTCCGTGTGAAACACGGGCATAAGTCACTTTTTTCAGTGCTGCTGCAACTTTGAATGGTTACTAAAGGAATGGTTGTAAGTCGAGGACCTCCTGTCTATGAAAAGGATGGGAGAGTTCTCGCAAAAGGGGTCCCTGAAGATATGGAGCCAATGGCTGCTGAAATTTCAAAAGTCAGAATGGAGTTGCAGGAATACAGCATCGATACAGGAAGTCCTCGACTTACAACAGTCCATTTAGTGACCCTTCAAAGATACAACGGCACTGAGACTTAGGGCCGTTTTTCACACTTACGACCGTTGCAGTGTCCCCACAATCATGTGATCAAAATTAAGCTGCCTGGCAACTGGTTCATATTTATGACGGTTGCAGTGTCCTGGGGTCCCGTTATCCCCTTCTGCATCCTTCTGACAAGCAAAGTCAGTTGGGGGAAGCCAGATTCACTTAACAACCGGGTTACCAACTGAACAACTGCAGTGACTCACTTAACAACAGCGACAAGAAAAGTTGCGGAATGGGGCAACACTCCCTTAACAAATGTTTCGCTCAGCAACCTAGGTTTTGGCCTCCATTGTGGTCGTAAGTTGAGGACTACCTGTTCTCCCTAGGGAACCTTTCCTTCCTCCTGTGGAGAAAATCCCCGGGGGTGGGAGGGAAAAAAGGAATTTTTTTATTAATTAAGAGCAGAAGGGGGTCAAAAAGTTAAGATTTAAACTTTGGGGTCAAAAGTTTTATTAACGCCAATTTTCAATACCGAATCCAGCAACCCGAATAACTTTAGAAGGGCTTAAAAATGGGTTTTAGCTCAATCAGGGGCTCACGGCTGTTGCAGCAACACAAATTGCCACCAAAAAACAAAACAAAAAACCAGAAGCCTACTGTAATTTTTTGGAACTGAATTTGGCTCTTGGTGCTGGTTTTTACAGCAGGCCAGCTAAGGATTCGCTGCTTGCTGGTTTTTTCCAATCCCAAGAAAACATGAGAATCAAGAGGTACAGTAAATCATCACCAGCAAAAACAACAGATCTCTCCCCCCCCCACCCCAAGTTTTGAATGTGGTCTGAAATTAAAGGGGAGGGGAGATTCCCCTCTTCCCAAAGGGGGAAGGACTTTGAACTTTCTTTCTTTTCTTTTTCTGAATGAAGTTGCACAAAAACAGGCGAATCGTTCCCAGCCAACGTTCCGGAAAAAAAAAAGAAGGTTTTTAGAGGTTCAAATCTGGGAAGCTATAACTTGATTTGGAAAATGTGACACTCGGAGGTTAGCAAGGGGATGATGAAGCCGTAAGTACAATACAATACAATAGCAGAGTTGGAAGGGACCTTGGAGGTCTTCTAGTCCAACCATCTGCCTAGGCAGGAAACCCTATGCCGTTCCAGACAAATGGCTATCCAGCATCTTCTGGATGCTGACTCCCAGTGTTGGGGCATTCACAACTTCTGGAGGCAACTTCTGTTCCACAGATTAATTGTTCTGACTGTCAGGAAATTTCTCCTCAGTTCTAACTTGCTTCTCTCCATGATTAGTTTTCACCCATTGCTTCTTATTCTGCCCTCAGGTGCCTTGGAGAATAGCTTGACTTCCTCTTCTTTGTGGCAACCCCTGAGATATTGGAAGACTGCTATTGTGTCTTCCCTGGTCCTTCTTTTCACTGAACTACACATATCCAGTTCCTGCAACCATTTTAGTCTCCAGTCCCCTAATCCTCTTTGTTGCTCTTCTCTGCACTCTTTCTAGAGTCTCCACATCTTTTCTACATCGTGGCGACCAAAACTGGATGCCGTATTCCAAGTGTGGCCTTCCCAAGGCCTTGTAAAGTGGTATTAACCCTTCATGGGATCTTGATTCTCTCCCTCTGTTGATGCAGCCTAGAACTGTGTTGGCTTTTTTGGCAGCTGCTGCACACAGCTGGCTCCTATTTAAATGGTTGTCTACTAGGGCTCCAAGATCCCTCTCTCAGTTACTATTAAGTCTCCCTCCGTGAACCCACATATTCTGATGAATTCAGTACCTGTCTAGAATTTTTTTTAACAGATTAACAGAGTTGGAAGGGAATTTGTTGGTCATCTAGGTCCAATCCCACCCATCCACCCACCCAAGCAAGGGACTCTACAACAGTGTTGGCAAACCTTTTCGGCACTGAGTGCCAAAATGGGACCATGCACATGTGGGGGTGAGCACCGGAAACTGGAAGAGCAGCTCCTAGGTGTGCATGTTTGCATCGGCCACCTGGGCTTCCTGTTTCTGGCGCACATGTGCATGCAAAGACCAACTGACCGGTGCACATGCGTGTGCCAGAAACCAGAAGCTCAACATCTGCTCTTCTGGTTTGCAGCGCTCCCATGTGCGTGAAGACCAGCTGGCCGGTGAGCATGTGCACTCCGAAACCCGGAGGAGCCATGGCCGATGGCTGGCTTGCCCAGAGGGATGGCTCCGTAGGATACTTCCGGCACCCGTGCCATAGGTTCGCCATCACGGCCCTACACCATTTCTGACAGTCCAGTGTCTTCTTGAAAGCCTCCAGGGATGAAGCTCCCACAACTTCTGAAGGCAACTTCTGTTCCATGGGTTGATTGCTCTCTCTGTCAGGAAATTCCTCCTTATTTCCAGGTTGAATCTCTCCTTGGTCAGTTTCCATCCATTATTATTCCTTGTTTGGCGTTCAGGGGTTTGGAAAATAGCTTAAACCCCTCTTATCTGGGGCAGCCCCTCAAATCTAAGAAGATGCTCAAATGTCTCCCCTGGTCCTTCTCTTCGCTAGACTAGCCATGCCCAGTTCCTGCAACCGTTCATCATGTGTTTTAGCCTCCAGGCCTTTGATAATCTTAGATAGATTCAGATTAACAGAGTTGGAAGGGACCTCGTAGGTGACCTAGTCCAACTCCCGCAAAGCAGGAGACCCTACACCATTTCTGACCGATGGCAGTCCAGTCTCTTCTTGAAAGCCTCCAGTGATGAAGCTCCCACAACTTCTGAAGGCAACTTCTGTTCCATGGGTTGATTGTTCTCACTGTTGAAATTCCTCCTGATTTCCAGGTTGAATCTCTCCTGGGTCCGTTTCCATCCCTTATTCCTTGTCTGGCCTTCGGGTGCCTTGGAGAGTAGCTTGACCCCTTCCTCTCTGGGGCAGCCCCTCAAATATTGGAAGACTCTTATCCTGTCTCTGTTGGTCCTTCTTTTCCCTACACTAGCCATGCCCAGATCCTGCAACCGTTCACCCTATGTTTTAGCCTCCAGTCCCCTAATCATCCATTGTCTGACTCACACAATGAAATACATCGGTATCCTGAAAGTATTGGATAATACCAGGAGTTGCCTTCATCCTCACTCTGGAAATAGTGCAGAGAAAAGCAGCAAAAATGATTAGGGAACTGGGGGATAAAACATACAAAGGACGATTGCTGGAATTGGGTATGTCTAATTTAATCAAAAGAAGGACTAGGGGAGACATGATAGCAGTGTCCCAATATTTAAGGGGCTGCCCTAAAGAAGAGGGAGTGAAGCTATTCTCCAAAGCACCTGAAGGCAGAACAAGAAGCAAAGGATGGAAACTAATGAAGAGGAGAAGCAACCTAGAACTAAGGAGAAATTTTGTGACAGTGAGAACAATTAATCAGTGGAACGACTTGCCTCCAGAAGTTATGAATGCTCCAACACTTGAAGTTTTAAAAAAGAGATTGGATAACCATTTGTCTGAAGTGATGTAGGATTTCCTGCCTAAGAAGGGGGTTGGACTAGAAGACCTCCAAGGTCCCTTCCAACTTTGCTATTCGGCTATTGACAAGGCTGAGTCGTAACGTAATTCTGCTCCCAGGTAGGCCTTGACTTACAGTAGTCCATTTAATGCTGAAAAGGAGGTTGGATCTGATGATCTCTAAGGCCCCTTCCAACTAATGCAGAGGTAGTCCTCAACTTACAACAGTTCATTTAGTGATTGAAGTTACAACGGCACTGAAAGGAGTGAATTATGACCGTTTTTCACAGCTGTGACCTTTGCAGCATCCCATCATCATGTGATCAAAACCCAGACCTTTGCCAACTGACTCCTATTTCTGACGGTTGCAATGACCTGGGGTCACGTGATCCCCTTTTGCAACCTTCTGACAAGCAAAGTCAACAGGGAAGCCAGATTCATTTAACAACGGAGTCACCAACTGAAGTGATTTACTTAACAACTGTGACAAGAATGGTCATAAAATGGGGACAAAACCCACTTAACAAATGGCTCACTTAACAACAGACTCTGCAAAGGGGGATAGGAAGAAAAAGCTACAGCCTGTTGTGGCCAGCCAGTGGCTAGCAGAGCTGGCAGCAGATTTGGACAGCGAGGAGGTTGGGGAGGAACCTGGGCCAGCCCTGGAGTCTGGAGAAGGCTCTGAGGAGGGCTCTGTGTCGGAGGCAGAGAGGGGGCCAGTGCCGTATGCCAGTTATCAGCTGCCTTCAGAGTCAGACATCAGTGAGGCAGAAGAACAGCTGGAGCCTGTTCCCAGTGTGCGCATGCACATAGTTGCCAGACGAAGGGATCAGCTAAAAAACAGGGGTCGACTTGGGAGTAAGGCCACAGGTGGACGGTGAATGGCCCCTCCCAGAGGAAATAAAAGAGGAGCGAAAGGGGAGTGGAGTTTGCAGGAGAACATTAGTTCGCTTCATTGGTTGATGACTCTCTGAGACTCCTTGCCAAGTTTTGCAGATATCGGCCTGGCAGCTCTCCAAGCCAGATAAGGTCTGTGACTGTAAATCCTCCTTTGAAAGACTTTGCTGGATGTGAAGGAGCAGAATTCACAGTCAATTAACAAAAGGAGTTTTTGTCGGGACCAGGAGTTGGCTTCATGCTCTCGGGAAGCCTCGGTCACAACAGAACCAAAAATAAAAGAAAATCATCTCGCCCTGCGCTTGGCAATCCTGCAGGCTGAGGACACTGCATCTCTCTCCATGTAAGGGGGAAAGTCTTACAATTGCCAAAACTACTTTCCAGAAAAGAAAATACATTGTTGGAAAATACTTATGATTTTTTTTTTCTTTTAATTTAAGGGTCCTACGATATCAAGGAGCCTTCCGGGTAGACAAAAAAGGCAGCAGGGACATGGTTAACACTGCCACCGGCAGTTATGGCTTTTCCACAGCGGGTTATTTAAGAGAAAAGGGCATCCAAACCCTGAAAGAGGCAAACGGAGATGCTTCTCTTGACGATAAAGCGAGCCCGAGATGATTTTGCCAAGCCAAAATAGCGCCTGAATTCTACAGGCTCTGAAGCCAGGCCACACCATCAAAGGAATTATGGATACATGGGGGAGGGGGGGATTGTGTGTGTGTGTGTGTAATACATTCCTCCTAAATCTCTCCGAAGCCATGCCATGCCACAAAGAAATTATGAATATATAGTGTGTGTGTGTGTGCACGTGCGTGTATACACACATACACACAGCAATTTCCAATAGCCCTTAGACTTGTATACCGCTTCACAGTCCTTTACATCCCCCTCTAAGCAGTTTACAGAGTTAGCCTCTTGCCCCCAACCATCTGGTCCTCATTTTACTGACCTCAGAATGATGGAAAGCTGAATCAACCTTGAGCTGGTCAAGATCGAACTGCTAGCAGTTGGCAGAATTAGCCTGCAATACTGTACTCTAACCAGTGCATCGTAACCACATGCATATCCATCTAATCCATCCATCCAACCATCCTCTCACCTACTTCTCTCTCTCTCTCTCCCTTTCTCTCTCTCTCCATCCATCCATCCTACCAACCTTTCTATCTCTCTCTATCTATCATCTATCTATCCATCCTACCAACTTTCTCTCCCTCTTTCTCTCCCTCTCTCTCTCTATCATCTATCTATCCACCCTACCAACCTTCCTATCTATCTATCTATCTATCTATCTATCTATCTATCTATCTATCTATCTATCCTCTATCTATCCACCCATCCATCCATCCTACCAACCTATCATTATCTATCTATCTATCCATCCATCCATCCATCCATCCATCCATCCATCCTTCCATCCATCCATCCACCCACCCACCCACCCACCCACCCACCCATCCACCCACCCATCCATCCTACCAACCTATCATTATCTATCTATCTATCTATCTATCTATCTATCTATCTATCTATCTATCTATCTATCTATCTATCTATCCATCCATCCATCCATCCATCCATCCATCCTTCCATCCATCCATCCATCCACCCACCCACCCACCCACCCACCCACCCACCCACCCACCCATCCCTCCTAAACTCTCTGAGCATTTAAATGGGAAACATATTGGACTTGAGAGAGAAACAGGGGCTTTGTGGCAAGGAAGACCCAAGACTAAGATTGCCTTGGAGAAGGGCGGAGAGATCCTATTAACAGATCAAATGTTCTTCCCTTTTTTTAATAGTGGGTGCAGGTGATGAACGCCAGCAGAAACACACTCCCTAATAGACAAGCATTAGAATACAGAAAAGGACCCCCAGATGTGTAAAAATACAAGTAGTCCTTGACTTATGACCACAACTGAGCCCAATATTTAAATTGCTAAGTGAAACATTTTGTTAAGTGATTACTTGTCCCATTTTATGACCTTTCTTCCCGCGGTTGTCAAGTGAATCCCTGCAGTCTTTAGACACTTTTTTTTCCAGTGCCATTGTAACTGTGAACAGTCACTAAACAAACTGTTGTAAGTCAATGACTACTGGTCTACACCCTAATGGATAAGTATCGGCATGCAGAAAAAGTCCTCCAAATCTGCAAGAAATACACAGGAAGAAATAATCAATATTGAACATGGTTACTACGCTTGGGTTGCCCCGTCAATAAGATACGTTCTCTGTGCTTTAAGCAGCTTCGTGCTTATTAAGACCAAGGGGGTGGTGGGGTTTTTATTATCAAAGAGTTTTGCGTTTATCATGATGCGTCTGCAGGACATTTTATCCATGCAGATTAGAAGGTTTACATGTGAAATGAAAGAGTCATATTTACAGAAAGGAGAAGGAAGCTGTGACTCAGACGATCTTAAGCTTAATTCCCATTTTAGTAGCGGAAATGGTTGGGAATTATATCAGATGCAGTCTGGGATCATCCTAACGACCACAGCTTCCTCATCCGTGACTTACAGCTTAATCCCAGGCAACGAATTTTCCCTTGGCTTGAAGGTTCAAACTCTTAATTTAAAGCTTCATCCATGATTTATGTTTCTGGGGTCTTTGATACTCTCTGAGCTCGGCGGTTTTCTTGCAGATGTTTCATGACCAAAGTAGGTAACATCAGTGCATTGATGACGCTAGCTAGTTTGGTAATGAAACGTCTGCAAGAAAACCACCAAGTTTAGAGAGCACCCAGGACCCCACAGTTCAACTCTGAGCTACAAATATTCTCTTTGATGATTTCTGCTTTTTTTGTGGCTTCAAAAAATATCCCGCCTGTGCTACACAGTCTAGGAATGACAAGGAATCAGGTTTATCATGTAATAAAACATCACCTATCCTCTAATCTGGCAGAAAGGATACTTTAAGAGAATCTAAACTGGCTAATTCTTTCCTGCAATAGTTTTCTTATCAAAAACCAAGAAATTTTTGTTTATTTAACAATCTTTAATATATCTGAGAGATGAAGCTTTTTTAAGCAACCCATTCCCACTCCTTTAAAGGCAAAGAGCAAAGAGCTGAGGTGGCGCAGTGGTTAGAGTGCAGTACTGCAGCCACTTCAGCTGACTGCTAGTTCTGCAGCTCGGCGGTTCAAATCTCACCGGCTCAGGGTTGACTCAGCCTTCCATCCTTCCGAGGTGGGTAAAATGAGGACCCGGATTGTTGTTGGGGGCAATATGCTGACTCTGTAAACCGCTTAGAGAGGGCTGAAAGCCCTATGAAGCGGTATATAAGTCTAACTGCTATTGCTACTGCTAAAGGTTCCCCTCGCACATAAGTGCTAGTTGTTCCCGACTCTAGGGGGTGGTCCTCATCTCCATTTCAAAGCAGAAGAGCCAGCACTGTCCAAAGACGTCTCCATGGTCATGTGGCCAGCATGATTCAACACCGAAGGCACACAAATGCTGTTACCTTCCCACCAAAGGTGGTTCCTATATTTCTACTTGCATTTTTCAAACCTGCTTTCAAACTGCTAGGTTGGCAGAAGCTGGGACAAGTAACGGGAGCTCACTCTGTTACATGACACTAGGGATTCGAACCGCCAAACTGCAAACCTTCTGATCAACAAGCTCAGCGTCTTATCAACTGAACCACTGCGTCCCTTCCTACCCCTTTATGGACAGACAAAACCAGATTTACAGATTAACAGAGTTGGAAGGGTCACCTTGTAGGTCATCTAGTCCAAGACACAACTTCTGAATGAACTTCTGTTCCATTGGTTGATGGTTCTCACTGTAAGAAAATGTATCCTTATTTCCAGGTTGAATCTTGTTCAGTTTCCATCCATTATTCCATGTCTGGCCTTCAGGTGCTTTGGAAAATAGCTTGACCCCTTCATCTCTGTGGCAGCCCCTCAAATATTGGAAGACTGCTATCATGTCTCCCCTGGTCCTTCTCTTCCCTAGACTAGCCAGGCCCAGTTCCTGCAACCGTTCATTGTATTTTTGAGCCTCCAGTCCCCTCATCATCCTGGTTGCTCTTCTCTGCACTCTTTCTAGAGTCTCAACATCTTTTTTATAATACTGGATGCAGGACTCTAGGTTTGGTTTTACTAAGGCTTTATAGAGTGGTGTTAGTACCTCCCTTGATCTTGATTGTATCCCTCTGTTAATGCAATTTAGGATTGCATTGGCTTTTTTGGCTGCTGCTGGACACGGCTAGCTCCTATTTAGCTGGTTGTCCACTAAGCCTCCAAGATCCCTCTCCCAGTCACTGCTATTAAGCTGGTTTCACCCAGCCTACATGTGTACCACTTCAAGTAGCTCAGATCTAAATGACTTAACTCAAGGAAAAGTCTAAAAGAAGCAACGATGAAACATTTTAAAGTTAACCCAATCCAAGATGAATGGGTTTTCATAGCAACCAATGCCAAAGTATTGGAAGATCCAGGTTAGTTTTGTAGGAAGACACACACCAGGGGTGGGTTCCTGCCAGTTCTAACCTCTTCAATAGAAGAGGTTCCACAAATCTACAGTGCCGTTTAGAACCGGTTCCAGCTCCCTCCCCATCATCAAGATGAAGAGCGAGAGGAGGAATTCTGGGAGTTGAAGTCCACAAATCTTAAACCCCTGGGGTTTTTTTTCTAAAGGGTTAGGGGTGCAAGGGTCTTGTAACTTGACAACTTTAAGACTTGCACACTTCAGTGCCAGAGTTCCTGAGCCAACATGACTGGAGGAGGAATTCTGGGAGTTGAAGTCCACAAGTCTTAAAGATGTCAAGTGTGAATAGCAATAGCAATAGCAGTTAGACTTATATACCGCTTCATAGGGCTTTCAGCCCTCTCTAAGCGGTTTACAGAGTCAGCATATTGTCCCCAAACAACAATCCGGGTCCTCATTTTACCCACCTCGGAAGGATGGAAGGCTGAGTCAACCCTGAGCCGGTGAGATTTGAACAGCCGAACTGCAGAACCGCAGTCAGCTGAAGTAGCCTGCAGTGCTGCATTTAACCACTGCGCCACCTCGGCTCTTAACACCCCTGGGTTTTTTTTTTCTAAAGGGTTAGGGGTGCAAAGGTCTTGTAACTTGACAGCTTTAAGACTTGTGTGCTTCAAATGCCAGAGTTTCTGAGCCAACATTTTGGTTGCTAAGCAAGAGCGTTGCTAAGTGAGTTTCACCACATTTTACAAGTTGGTCACGCCCACCCAGTCACATGACTGGCAAGCCACTCCCACCCGGTCACATGGCTGGCAAGCCACTCCCACCCGGTCACATGGCCAGCAAGCCACTCCCACAAAGCAGGCCACACCTATAGAAAAGGTTCTAAAAAAATTTGAAACCCACCACTGCACACACTCCTCCCCAGTTTAAAATATTCTTTAGTCTTAATATTAAAAAGAGGCAGGATAGACTATTTCCCAAAAGGAGAAGTGGAGAAACATGTTCTTAGAGGCAGAAAGTAGCCAGATAGATAAATAGACAGACCAATAGATATTACAAATAATTGAAGGTGGAGAACAATATGTGACCCCTTTTTACTTCACAGGGTAGCCCAACAAGTCCTCCGGGATTGGGCGGCCTAGAAATTTAACAAATAAAATAAATAAAAATAACAAATAAAATAAATCAGTGTCAATAAAACGGCTGGGCAAACACCCGCTCAGAGTCACCTTATAGAGAAGATGGGCAGTGTCAAAATGGAATAAATAAATAAACTGCCAAGCTTAACATCCTCCAGGGATGCCACAATTCTGGCGACCACAATTTCGCCACTGCTCCGTAAAAGATTCTATCAGTGCAACGTTCCTCACCCTTGGCTACGTTAAGATGTGAGGGGGGCTTCATCTCCCAGAATTCCCCAGCCAGACATGAATTCTGGGAGTTGAAGTCCACAAGTCTCGAAGGTGCCAAGGTTGGACATCCCTAATCTAAATCTTAAAGGATAAGGTGGGAATTTGCGGCTTGCTCAAATCTTCTGTTCTTCGGGAGCTGGAGGGGGAAAAAAACCCCTGCAGAATTCTTTATCGCTCTCTGCGGTGAAATCCTGCGGAGCAGCACGGATCAAAACCAGCCTGTCCCTCTAGACCAGTGTTTTTCAACCACTGTGCCGCGGCACACTAGTGTGCCGTGACATAGTGTAAGGTGTGCCATGGGAAAAACACTTTATATATAGTCAATATAGGTACAGAGTTAAATTTTTTTAACATTTTCTAATGGTGGTGTGCCTCGTGATTTTTTTTCATGAAAAAAGTGTGCCTTTGCACAAAAAGGTTGAAAAACACTGCTCTAGACTCCCGAGTTCTGGAAGAAAACGAGCCGTGTACAAGCCATTCATGGAGTTCTTAATTTGAGAGCCAACCGCCCTTACAGCCCCTGAATTTGTTGGCTTTCAATGCTTTCCAGCCCACCCTCTTGACGTCCCCTAGATCAAAGGGCCAGGCGGTTGGCTGGTGGGCCAACAGAAGACCACTGAAAGGCTCTTCACCATAAAATGTGGTCCTCTCGCTTCCTGCTAGGAGGCCTTCGGAGAACACATGGTGAACATGTGTAGAGGGAGGGCCCGCTGGTCCAGAGTCCATGTGTACGGCGTATAAAGGCATGAAAGGGGCTTTTATGTGCATCTACCAACGGTGCGCACACACACGCACACAAACACACACACACAGGCGGTTCTCCAACCATGCATTATAAATGTGTAGGTTGGAATGAAGCCAGGCAGCCGTGGTCCTCCTTCCTATTCATCTCCAGAGTAAGTGAACTCCTGGGAGGAATTGAAGATAAGCCTTCATGTCTTAAATGAACCGATCCTCAACTACTGAACAACAAACACCGGATGAAGTGAGCCAAGGACAGGATAATTCCGATACCATATGTGCTCTCATCCTCCTCTTTGGTCTGAGGTGTCATGGCAAGAGACTGCACAAACTTACTTACTTTCTTTCTTTCTTTCTTTCCTTCCTTCCTTCCTTCCTTCCTTCCTTCCTTCCTTCCTTCCTTCCTTCCTTTTACACAAGCGATGTGGGCCTTTTGGTACCGACCTCAAGGGAAAATATCACAAACAGTACAGAGTAACGGAGTTGGAAGGGACCTCGGAGGTCTTCTAGTCCAACCCACCGCTCAAGGAGACCCTAATGTCATTCTGGAGAAATGCGATATTGCAATATTTGAGAGGGTGACACAAAGAGGAGGAGGCCAACCTATTTTATGAAACGCCAGAACGCAGGACAAGAAACAACGGATGGAAACTAATCAAGGAGAGAAGCAACTTGGAATTAAGGAGACAATTCCTAACAGTGAGGTCAATGAACGGTGGAACGGCTTGCCTCCAGAAGTTGTGGGTGCCCCAATACTGGAGGTTTTTAAGAAGAAACTGGACAGCAACTTGTCTCAAATGGTAGAGAGCCGTGATGGTGAACCCATGGCAAGGGTGCCACACAGGTGGCAGGCGGAGCCCTCTCCAGGCACACGAGCCGTCGCCCAGCTCAGTCCCACCGTACATACATGTGCGTGCCTCCCGACGGCCAGATGATTTTTGGGTTTCTGCCACACGTGAGAGAGACATGTGTGCAAGCATGGGGGGGGGAATCATGTGCTCATGCGTGGGGACTGAGGGGGTCGTGCATGCATGCGTGGGGGTGGGGTGCATTGCATTATGGGTGTGGGCACGCACACAGGCATTGTTGTGCCGGTGCGTGCATTTTTGTCACACGAGGAGAGAAAGGTTAGCCATCACTAGTATAGAGTCTCCTGCTTGAGCAGGGGGTTCAACTAGGAGACCTCCAAGGTCCCTTCTAGCTCTAATCGATTCTAAATGGCTGTCCAGTCTCTTCTTGACACCTCCAGTGATGTAACAGCCACAACTTCTGGAGAGAAGTCAATCCACTGATGAATTGTTCTAGTTGTCAAGAAATTTCTCCTCAACTCCAGGTTGGATCTCTCTTTGATGAGCTTCCATCCATTGCGTCTTACCTGCCCCTCAGGTGCTTTGGAGAATACGCTGATCCCCTTTTCAAATGTTGGAAAACTGCTATCATGTCACCCCTGGTCCGACTAGACCAGTGTTTCTCAACCTTGGCAACTTGAAGATGTCCGGACTTCAACTCCCAGAATTCCCCAGCCAGCGAATGCTGGCTGGGGAATTCTAGGAGTTGAAATCCGGACATCTTCAAGTTGCCAAGGTTGAGAAACACTGGACTAGGCATAACCAGTTCCTTCCACCGTTTGTTTTTTTTTAATATGTTTTGGCCTCCAGCCCCTTTATCATCTTTGATGCTCTTTGCACGCTTTCTAGAGTGTCGACATCTTTTTTGTACCGTGGTGACCACAACTGGACACAATATGCCACGTGTGGCCTTACCAGTGTAGGGTTCTTTGCCACTCATGGCACGAACCACCAATGTAAGATCCCATTAGTGGCTTTTTTCAACGTTTATGCAAAGCCCGTCCCCATTTCTGCTCATCCTGCGGGCCAATGTACCTAGCAGCGTATTTATTTATGACATCCCTCTGCATTTGTTGTTAAACTGTGAGGTTATGTTTGGAGAGCAATAATGCAACAGGGATTTTTATTCCCTATATGTTTACACGGATGCTTTGTGGGGGAGATCGGAAGCGAGGTCAAACGGGCTACATCGCTGGGATGAAATTCCTTGGAGCAGCCAAACAGATTCATCAGGGTGGGGCTGAATTCGTTGTTAAAATAAAAGCAGATCACACAAGCAGAAGTGCTGGCCCTCTCGAGCCACACAAGCGAGGCCACATGTGGAGTACTGAGTCCAGGTCTGGCCACCACGGGACAAAAAAAAGGCAGAAAGAGCGCAGAGAAGAGTAACTAGGGTGATAAGGCAAGGACAAGCCTCTCGGTCCGTAGCCCATTGGGAACCGGACTATGCAAGCCAACAAGTGAGTGTGCAAAGCTCCATCTGCACAAATGGTGTGCATGCATGCAAAACCATCCTCTTCTCCCCACTGCTGCCACGCTCCACACAGCCAGAAAGATTGGGGACCGCTGTAATAACGGGTCTTATTAATCAATGGTGTTGTGGCCAGTGGAGCTGGCAGCAGTATTGGAGAGTGAAGAGGTTGGGGAGGAACATGGGCCAGTCCTGGGGATTGAGGAAGGCTCAGATGAGGGCTCTGTGTCGGAGGCAGAGAGGGAGCTAGATGGCACTGAGGCAGAGGAACAGCTGGAGCCCGTTCCAGTGTGCGCATGCGCCGAGCTGCCAGAAGACAAGAACATCTAAGAAAGCAGGGTCCACGTGGGAGTAAAGCCACACCTTGGAGGTGATTGACCCCCTCCCATAGGGAACAGAAGGGGAGCGAATGGGGAGGGGGCTTTTGCAGGAAACAATTCATTCCTTCAGTCGTTTCAAGAGAGGAAAGTTCTGTTTGTGGCTATAAGAGACTCTGTGCCAAGTTTTGCCTTGCCCTGCATTGGGAAACTAGTTATCTGGCAGCTCTCCAAGAGAGATAAGGTGCGTGTGGATAAACATTCCTCGGGAAGACTGTTTGCTAAGCCTTGTGGACTGTGAATGAAAGGAATCCACAGTCATGTCACTAAAAGGGGTTTTGCCGGGACAAAGACTCGGCTTTGTGCTTTTTAAGGCAGCCTGGGTCAGAACAAATGGAATGGTTTGCCTCCTGGAGTTGTGGGTGCTCCATCACTAGAGGCTTTCAAGAAGAGACTGGACAACCCTTTGACCAGGATGGCATAAGGTTTCATGCCCACAGCAGAGGGTTGGACCAGAAGTCCTCCAAGGTCCCTTCCAGCCATTTGATTCTATGGTCTATGACAGGGGTCCTCAAACTTTTTAAACAGGGGGCCGATTCACAGACCATCAGACTGTTGGGGGGGGGGCGACTGCTGGGTGGCCATGGGTAGGTGGTCATGTGACTGGGTGAGAGTGGCCATTTTAGCAGTCCATTTTTTTCTTTGTCCTTGCTGTACTTGCTCCTCCCCTACTCACCCATTGGCCCTGGATCATGTGGCTGCACTGGCGAGATCACCCCTTGATCAGCTGACCCTCCCCTGCACCCTTTGGCCTTTCCTTCGGCGGCCGCGGTGGGATCAAAAGTGCAGCTCAACCGGTGAAATAGCTAACCAGAAGCGCAGCTGGAGTGGATGCTCGCTGGAAGATAAGGCCAACGGTGAGGGGCGGGGCGAGGGGCGGGGCTGAATGCCAGCACTCTGTGGGCTGAATATATTGCATTGCCGAGCCGTCTCCGGCCCACGGGCCATAGTTTGAGGATCAGTGGTTTAGGAGTAGCTAAACATAGGGGGGGGGGACAAAGTAGGAAAGGAAATGTGACACAGGTCCACATAGACTTCAGTAGAAGGTTTGGTTTCCACCAATCAGCACGGACACTTTTAGGAAATGATTGCCCTTTTTGCAATTTCTCCGAAGGCTAAGGGGTGAAGTGGTGGGAGTTTAGAGCAGCCTCCTCTCTTATCTCTGTTACCAAGGGCTCGTCTTTTAAGCGGCCGCAAACAGACTTGATGAATTATGCTAATTAATTGTTTGTCCTGGCCAGCAGCCCCCTCTGTCTGGTCAGGTGAACCCAAGTGTTGAGGCTGGAGCCAAGCAGATCCTGGAAGAACCCTATCTGATGAGGGTTATTTTAGTAACCACTATCTGCTGAGGACATATGAAAGGGGGCGATGAAGCAGCTGCGTCTTCTCATCAGATAATGGCCCTGGTGGTGAAGGAGCAGGAATCTGACCACTCTTGTAATTATTTTCAAAGGGAACAGCTTGGGCAGCCACATGTCGAAACTTCACAGCAGACATTTTTCTAAAGGCCTCTTCTGTTTGAAGACCTGCCCAGTTGGAGATCAAGAACCAGAAGGACTGATAAGATGTGTCTTCAACGGATGGTTATTTATTTGTGGTTAAAAGCATAGGCTGCCCTATTGCATCGTGATCCAGGACAGCATATTAGACCATTTAAAACAACGCTATTATCAAGTGATGCACACACAAAAAATGCCACTGATAGTGTTAATACCACTTTACAAGGCCTTGGTAAGGCCACACTTGGAATCCTGCATTCAGTTTTGGTCGCCATGATGTAGAAAAGATGCGGAGACTCTAGAAAGACTGCAGAGAAGAGCAACAGAGAGGTTTAGGGGACTGGAGGCTAAAATATATGAAGAACGGTTGCAGGAACTGGGTATGTCTAGTTTAATAGAAAGAAGGACTAGGGGAGGCATGATAGCAGCCTTCCAATATCTCAGGGGCTGCCCCAAAGAAGAGGGAGTCAAGCTATTCTCCAAGGCACCTGAAGGCAGGACAAGAAGCAACAGATGGAAACTAATCAAGGAGACAAGCAACTTAGAATTAAGGAGAAATATCTTGACAGCTAGAACAATTAAGCAGCAGAACCATCTTCTAGGAGAAGGGAAGCTCTGATTACAAACCTCCACTGCCTTGTGGCTACATCCACTACTGGAAAAGGCTTCAGGAGCCAACCTCCAGGCAAAATCCGGAG
Organism: Thamnophis elegans; assembly: GCF_009769535.1. Taxonomy (NCBI): domain Eukaryota; kingdom Metazoa; phylum Chordata; class Lepidosauria; order Squamata; family Natricidae; genus Thamnophis; species Thamnophis elegans. Next base: position 137,001,659 of record NC_045544.1, read on the forward strand.
CCAGAGTCCCGGATGCAATTCATGACTGTGTACAACCACGTTCTGGTAACTGCTGTGACGTAGATGGAATCAGTCGTATCGGCTCTGCCGTTCAATCGGACTATTTCAGCAATGTGGAGGGGGGGAAATCTGCTGCTTGGCTAACAGTCTATCCTCCATATCAATCCACCCAGGCCTCATAGCAATAGCAATAGCAGTTAGACTTATATGCCGCTTCATAGGGCTTTCAGCCCACTCTAAGCGGTTTACAGAGTCAGCATATCGCCCCCACAGTCTGGGTCCTCATTTCACCCACCTCGGAAGGATGGAAGGCTGAGTCAACCTTGAGCCGGTGAGATTTGAACCGCCGAACTGCAGATAGCAGTCAGCTGAAGTGGCCTGCAGTACTGCACCCTAACCACTGCGCCACCTCGGCTCTTTTCATGCTCTGGAGAGGACACTCCAGCTTTGACCTCTTTCCAGAGCACGATACCATCGTCTTTTGAGACTGAAGGATGCCAATGCAATGTTGTGAGGAAATTCTTACAATGCAAAAGTGCCCAATGCCAGTCCCCGGCTCGGAAGTTGAGGGATCCCTGCACTAGACCAAAGTGGCTCCATTTTCAGTATTTGGAAGAACTCTTGCTTAACAGCAAACAAGCCGGCCAGCCTTCGGATTCCAAACAGCATCCCTGGTGTGACCAATTTAGTATTTCTTTTGGACCGGTTCCTTGATGCCTGGGCTGCTGTTCCGCATCTGGGAGCAGTTGAAGTAAAGGAAATTTTCCAGAACCAAATCAATATTTTCCTCAGCCTCCAAAGGCGTTTGCGAAGTACCGCAGAAGGCAGTGCTGTTGGCCGTTGATCTCCCAAGATCCGATTGGGTTCTGTCCACGTCAAACTCTTTTCGGTATCGGATGAACAACTTGGGTTGTGAGGATAGAGGATGGGAAATCCCACTACCCTTTTTAAAAAATATATATTTTTCCAATATAAACATACATATTTATGGATAATGCATTGACTGGGTCAAGTCTTTTTTAATCATCATCATCATCATCATCATCATCATCATCATCATCATCATTATACAAATAGTATGTGGAGTTCTACTCTTCCAATTCCAAGAATGCTAGTCTCATTTCATATTCCTTTTTCATTTTCACATTAATTCATTTAAACACAAATAGCATTTATTTGCACCCGTGTATTTGTTATCCCTTACTAAGTGTTGGAAAACCATTTGTCTGAAATAGTATAGGGTTTCCTGCCTAGGCAGGGGGTTAGACTAGAAGATCTCCAAGGTCCCTTCCAACTCTGTTATTCTATTTTCTATTCAACATTTTAAAAACCACTCATTATTCCACCGTAGCTTCAATATTCCAAATGTGTGGGATTACTAATAATGCCAATTATTAACAATATTCAATCCACCATGGGAATTTGTCTCAAAGCCCCCACCATTTCTAATCCTTAGTATTTTAAATCCACAATATGTGTTAACAGACTGTTAGTATTAATCATACAGTTAAATTACATCATCTTAAATTACCCTCTACTAATCTGAACACTTGTAGGTGAGAAGGTCTTGAAAGCATCTGAGCTCATTTCAGCTTCTGATTCTTCCCAGGGTTTGGGGGGAAAAATCACACTAATTTCGGCGCTGAGAGCCCGGCTCCTCACAGCTTCCTGCTCCGGTTAGAAGGCAGTAATGATGGTTGAACTCTGCTGAGCATCCAACAATTCCAGATTTCCAGGAAAGAAGACTAATATTTTAACAAGGCAGGGACGTTTTCTGAAGCCCTGCGATGTTTCCCGAGATACTGTATTAAATGGTGTGAATGCCTTTCAAGATCAAAAGGAATTTCTTTTCATCCTTTTTATCCCTGCATATGGCTATTTTGGGACTGCTTAGGGTTTTTTTTTCTCTCTCGGAGGATCTTAATCGTACTTTTCAGAGAAACAGACATAAAAACTGATGGCTGAGAAAGACCTGGTGTTCCATTGAATCTGGCCTTTGAGTTTGGTTGTGTTTTGCTTTCTTTTTAATTTGAGGGGCCCTTGTGGCTCTCTGTGCTGTGTGTCAGGGGTTCCAAGTAAGACCCACAACGAAAGAAGATTCTGAGGCTTGAAGTTCCTCAAAGTTCCATTTTATTAGAGACGTCATGTTGGCACATCTGGGAAAACCCCAAATCTGAAAGTTTCCAGGTTTTCCCCACGCAAACGAAAGTCCAAATCCCTGCCCAGCATCCACATGTCCATCCCATGGCCCAATCAGGCACCGTCCCAACTGGAGATGCCTCCCAGTCACACCACCACAGCTGCAGGGCAAGACGTCCTTGACTCTCTGAGAAAGGAATGTTATTTTGACTATATATATATATATATATATATATATATATATATATATATATATATATATATATATATATATCATACATATACATACATACATACATACACACACACACACACACACACACACACACACACACACACACCATACTCTATATAATCCCCCCTCCCATTTTCCCACAGCATTAAATATGGCGGGTCTGAAGGCCCAATGCAAAAGATGGTTTCCCGGCCTGATATTGGTTTGCTTTCTTACAGATGTTTTATGAGCCAAATTAGGTAACCTCATCAGTCCTCCCTGCAGTGCTGCACTGATGGTGTTACCTGGTTTGGGTCATGAAACGTCTGCAAGAAAACAACCTGGAATCAGAGAGCACCAAGGACCCCACAATTCTGCTCCTCCAACTCCTTCCTCCTCTGAGCACTGATAATGTTACCTAGTTGGGTCATGAAACATCTACAAGAAAAGAACCAAGCTCAGAGAGCACCAAGGTCCCCAGTCTTCTCCTCCTCCTCCTTCTCCTTAACCCTAAGGCGGAACTAGAACTCACAGTCTCCTGTCGCCATCACCTTAATCACTACATCAAATTGATTTGGTTCTATTCCCAACTGGGAACCAACCTCTGTGACAGGGTTCCAAATAGCATCCGAAAGTAAATCAGAGTCCAAGGCAAAGTTCCAATTTATGAAGAGAGCGATGTTGGCATATCTGGGAAAACCTGAATGTGAAAATCTTCCCGATTTTCCCCACCCAGTTAAAAGTTCGAGATCTTGGCCCCACACCCACAAGTCCATCGCATGGTCCAATCTCCCACTGCCATGCTGGCAGCTTCCACCCCTCCAGTTCCGGTCAGGGGCAGAGACAAAGGATGACCTTGGCTTTCTAGAAAGAATGTTGTTATGGCTACCTATCATTTAACTCCATACAATCCCCACCTCCCATTTTCCCACAATAGAAAAAGGCATAATAGAGTAATAGAAAGTGTGGCAGGCCAAAGACCCGATGGAAAAGATGGCTACAGGCCATCTTTCCCCGCTAGAATTTCCAGAAGGACGAGGTTTACCAGGTCTCTGCCATCTTCCCCCTCCTCTTAAATTGGGATCTGCCATCTACCCCCTCAAATATTGGGGTCCCAAAACCCCACAGGGAAACTTTATTACTTCACATAAATATGTTAACAAAGAGAAAGAGAAGAAAGGGGGGTAGGAAGGAGGGAGGGAAGGAGGGAGGGAAGCAAGGAGGGAAGGAAGGAGGGAAGGAAGGAGAGAAGGAGAGAAGAAAGGAGGGAAGGAATGAGGGAATGTAGGAGAGAAGGAAGGGGGGAAGGAAGGAGGAAAGGAAGGAGGGAAGGAGAAAAGGAGGGAAGGGGAAGGAGGGAGGGAAGGAAGGAAGGAGGGAAGGAAGGGGAGTAGGAGAGAAGAAACGAGGGAAGGAAAGAGGGAGGGAGGGAAGAAGAAGTAGGACCGTTGTAAGATAAGATGGATCTATGGGATTAAAAAAAAAAAGTTATCATTTATGTACCCCCTTGTGCAGGAAGGCCAAGACACGTCCCCTCTTTCCAGAGCTGGAAAACAGCCCTTTTCTTACCCGGGGATACCGTTCTTCTTTACTTCCCCATTCCCTTTCTTTTCTTTCTTTTTAATTTGGCCTCGCTCTGATTTCATTATGTTGAAGGGTGTGTGTGTGTGTGCGCGCGTGTGCATGCCTGTGTTCACACGCACATGCATCATAGGTGGCACAACTCGCCAGCCCTGCAAGGAAAAGAGACATCCTGTGTCCATAAACAAACCCGAGAAGCACAGAAGTGAGAAAGGTAGCCGGTGTGGAATTCCATCCCTCTGCCTGATTTGTAAACTGCTCTAGAAATGTCAGCCTCTGATAACACAAGGATGGAGAGTCGGTTTACCAAAAAAAGAAAAAAAAACCCTTCACAAATTCATCTACACTTCAGAATCCAAATGATTTTACACGGCAGAAGACACCCACAGAACATAAAGCCGCCTTTGAAATCATGACTGTCTTTTTTTTTCCTTTTTGGAGGCACAACTTTTTACATACACATTTACCGATTAGATTGAATAAAGACAGAGAGTGTTGGAAGGATCAGGTTTACAGGAAAGGAAACTAGTTTGAGCTAGTCGTTAAAGCACCAGGCTAGAAAGCAGGAGATTGTGAGTTCTAGTCCCGCTTTAGGCATGAAATCCAGCTGGGTGAGTTGGATTAATCACCAGGAGACGGTGAGTTCTAGTCATGCCTTAGGCAAGAGAGCCAGCTAGATGACTTTTGACCAATCACCAGGAGATGGAGAGTTCTATTCCCACCTTAGGAGTGAAAGCTGGTTGGGTGACTTTGGACCAATCACCAAGAGACAGAGAGTCCTAGTCCCGCCTCAGGCATGAAAGCTGGTTGGCTGACTTTGGGCCAATCACCAGGAGAGGGTGAATTCTAGTTCTGCCTTAGGCATGAAAGCCAGTTGGGTGACTTTGGGCCAGTCCTTCTCAGCCAACGCAACTCACACAACTGCTGTTATGGGGAAAACAGGAGGAGGAAAATGTATTGGGTATATTTGTATCCTGTGACTATCATTAAGTGTTGCAATGTAGGATTCTTGATGAATTTATCGTCTGTTTATGTACACTGAGAGCATCTGCACCAAAGACAAATGCCTTGTGTGTCCAATCACACTTGGCCAATAAACAATTCTGTTCCATTCTATCCTAAGTGCTATTGCTATTATATTCACTCTAGAACAGTTGGCTTCCGATGGCACATTGCGCAACTCAGTCCAAGGGATGGAATTTACGGATGCTGTCAGCTCAGACCCGCATCTGATGTTTTCAGGTGTAAGTGCTTCCTTTTTAATTCAGGGAAAAAACACCACCAGTGCATCAGCTATCGAGAATTCAGGAAATGTTATTTTGAAACCGTCCAGCTTTTTTCGACGTTACCGAAGACGGGCCTCGGCCCAAACAGCCCTTCCTTTTTTAGAATCACCTTTTCCGTTAACCGTCAGTGAAAATGGACACTTGGGTAATCACAGACCGATTGAGTAACACAAGCCTGAGTACATCGAGAAACCGCTATTTAAAGTTTTATTCCCATGTCAATTACAAGAAAGATGACACCCCAGGGAAGAAGAGACGGACTAACGGGCGCGTGGCACCAAAGCAGGGTTGGGGAGATTGATTTGCTGGCGAGGCTAATGGGTATATGTATCGGGGGGGGGGTGGAGGGACTGCATTGCCTCCCCTATCTCAAATATACAGTATAGAGGAATAAATAAATAAAAGCATGAAAATATCAGCGAGGGATTCGGGGGCTTAAGCCTCTGGCAGCCAAAATGGGGGGGGGGGTATGCATGCAGACCCCATGTGGCCCGTTTTTGGACTGGACGGCCTCTTGCAGCACTTTGTTAGCCAAAATGGGGCATGGCCGGCATGTGTGGGAGCCCCGTGCCCTGTTTTAGCCAGCAGGGTGATGCACGAGGTGTCAGTTCCGTCTCTCAGCCCTCCACCTGCCCCCTGGCTGGCCCGCGCAGGAGAACTACAATGCTGATCCGGCCCTCAAAGAAATCCAGTTTGACACCCCTGCTCTAGCTGCATTTCTCTAGACTTTTCCTGATATAAAATAAAGTTTTCAAGGTGTTTTTAGGTGGCATCCTGACCATCCTGGCTTGGAGTGAATTCTGGCTGGGCAATTCTCGGAGTTGAAGTCCATCCCACTTAGAGGATGCTGCCTAGGGGATTCTGGGAGTGGAAGTCCACCCCTCTTAAAGAATGCTGGCTGGAGGATTCTGGGGGTGGAAGTCCACTCCTCTTAAAGCAGACTGGCTGGGGGATTCTGGGAGTTGAAGTCTGCCCCTCTTAAACCATGGTTAGGGTTAGGGTTAGGGTGTGGAGTTGTGTAGGGAAAGGAAAGGCCTAATGCACCCCACCTACCTTCTACCACTAATGACGTTATTTGGTTGGGTCATGAAACGTCTGCAAGAAACCCACCAAGCTCACAGAGTACCGGAGACCCCACAATTCTATGTCATTTGGAAAACTACTTTTTGCTAAAGGAGAGCTGTTGACTCACCGTAACCTGCTAGCTTTGAAAAGAAAGAAGGGCTGGTGAGTTTGGGATGTGCATATTTGTGTACTTGTGTGTAAGAGAGAGGGGGGAGGGAAGGGAAGAAAGGAGAGGGATACAGAAGAGTAAACGCATTAATTTTTTAGATCGATAGAATAACATAATTGGAAGGGACCTTGGGGGTCATCTAGTCTTACATCTTGCCTGAGCAGGAGATCCTATACCATTTCAGACGAGTGTCCAGTCTCTTCTTAAAGATTTGCAGTGTTGGGACATTCACAACTTCTAGAGGCAATTTGTTCCACTGATTAATTGTTCTAACTGTCAGGAAATTCCTCCTCTAAGTTGCTTCTCTTCTTGATTAGTTTCCACCCACTGCATCTTATCCTGCCTTCAGGTGCCTTGGAGAATAGCTTGACTCCCTCTTCTTTGTGGCAACCCCTGAGATATTGGAAGACTGCTATCATGTCTCCCCTAGTCCTTCTTTTCATTAAACTAGACATCCTGCAACCGTTCTTTGTATATTTCAGCCTCCAGTCCACTAATCCTCTTTGTTGCTCTTCTCTGCACTCTTTCTAGAGTCTCCACATCTTTATTCCATTGTGGTGACCAAAACTGGATGCAGGATTCCAAGTGTGGTCTCACTAAGGCTTTGTAAAGTGGCGCTAATCCTAATTTTTGAGTAGAAATGGAAATTAAACTAACAGCCGTCTTTGAAGGGCTAAGAATTACAGACTGTGGAACGTGAAAAATCCAGGGGCGATAACTAAGGGGTTGCAGACTGAACACCCACTCTAAAAAAAAAAAAGGAAAAAAAATCCTCCGACAACAAAGAGCAATTTACGCAAGCAGTTTTCGGGAACTCCAGACATTGTTTTTCTCACTGCTGAAATATAGGCCCCTCTGTAACATGCAAGAGCTAAAAACACACCCGTGCAATTATGGCAATGTTCAAAATGATAGGGAAGCCTTGGCAACCCCAACTACCCAATTGGGCCTTGCTCTCCGTTGGCTTCGGGATGTCAGGGGGATGTAAAACCCAGGCGATGCCTTGTGCCCATAGGTGCCAACCTAGCTGGGTTATTTTTTTTTACTTTTATTTTTTAAGAGCATCTCGGACATTTTTGCAATCGGTCGTTTGCCTTCGTTATGCTTATAAAGTTTGCTTTCTGCTCCAGAGTCTCTGAGCCAGCTTAAAATTGCAGGTATTTAAATAGATTAGAACCAAGCCCAAACCCACCCGTAACTTTTGTCAACCCAGGCCAATAAATCTCCCTTCCCCTTGTTGGTTTTTTTTTTTCATCATCCCTTCGGACAAGCGTTGCCTTGGTCTTGTTCGGAGGCAACCTCAATTGCCTTCTTTCGCCCCAAGTGACTTTACAATGTTTATTCAACTAAATGTTCTTGATTGGCCAAGATTAACCGTGTGACTTGACCAGCATCACAAAAAGAAAGCTGCAACAGCCAAGCCAAAGACTAACAATAAACAGGGGTGTTTTTTTTTTAAGGTGACTTGTTCATATACGGGGTCAAACCCAAATCTGGCATTCTCAAAAGCTGTCCTTAGTGCCCTCTGAGCTTGGTTGTTTCCTTGCAGATGTTTCATGGCCCAACAAGGTAACGTCATCAGGGTTACCAGGGAGTGGGGTTGGCTCTCTTTTTATAAATTAGTGGCTTACGCTGTCATTTCACCAGCAAGCAACGCCCAGATAAGTAGAGATTAACAAGATTGTAACCACATCAACTATCAAGAAATAAATGCATCCCAATCAAGAAACTATTTACTCAGATAAACAAGCTAACACCCAAGAGGCAACTTTTTAAAGAGGCAACTGGACTTTCTTGTTTTTTTTTTTTCCTTCAAAGACATTTCACTTCTCATCCAAGAAGATTCTTCAGCTCTGACTCGACGGCGGGTGATGTAGACATCTGGTAATTTGCATCCTTTTAGAGGGTCATTGAGGCCGCTTGGAAGTTTATCTCTGTCCTGATTATATTAACCCCCAGATGACTTGAACGACTCTCTAAAAGGATGCAAATGACCAGTTCTGTCTGCAAGGAATATAAATTCTTCCATTCCCTACCATCCAGTTAGAGGTGAAGAAGCTTCTTGGCTGAGAAGTGAAACGTCTTCAAAAGAAAAAACAAGAAAGTCCAATTGCCTTCAGAAAAAGCACCTTTGGGACCACTGTGGCTTGGATGACTGAGAATCTCGACAAACTTTTAGCTATACAATTCGGGATGGACAGGCTTTGAATGGTTGTGGGAGTAGGATTGGATTTCCAGAGGAAAGAATTGCAAGAGCCGAGGTGGCGCAGTGGTTAGGGTGCAGTACTGCAGGCCACTTCAACTGACTGTTATCTGCAGTTCAGCGGTTCTAATCTCACCGGCTCAAGGTTGACTCAGCCTTCCATCCTTCTGAGGTGCGTGAAATGAGGACCCAGACTGTGGGGGCGATATGCTGACTCTGTAAACCGCTTAGAGAGGGCTGAAAGCCCTATGAAGCGGTATATAAGTCTAACTGCTAATGCTATTGCTATAGGCTAAAGGAACCAGGAGCACCACTCAGGTGTCCCTGAGGACACGGATAAACCTCCAAGTGGCCTCAACAACCCTCTAAAACAGGGGTTCCCAACTGGGGGTGCTCGCAGCCCCTGGGGCTGTGAGACGATAGTCCAGGGCGTGCGAAAATGTGGGTTTAGAAGTTTCAAAATTATAGTGTATATGCATAATTACATATGTGTAATTATTTACTTTTGATAAGGGGTGCAAAAATATATCTGAAGCGTTCTAGGGGTAGCGTTCTATAGAAAAGGTTGGGAATCCCTGCTCTAAATGGATGCAAATCACCAGCTGTCTGCAAGGAGTTTCAATCCTTCCATTCCCCACCATCCAGTCAAAGCTGAAGAAGCTTCTTGGATGAGAAGTGAAAGGTCTTCAAAGAAAAATCAGAAAGTCCAGTTGCCTCATGAAAGAAAGCACCTTTGAGACAGCCACGACCTGGATGACCTAGAATCTCCATAGACAAACAACCTAACAGGAAATATCAGCCGAGTCAAGGCACCAAGATCACTCCCACTAACACTGACAGGACTGATGATGTTACCTAGTTGGGTAATGAAACATCTGCAAGAAATCAACCATGTACAGATTGCAATGTATGACAGCAGCACTAGGAGAGCAGTCGTCCAGTATCTCAGGGGTTGCCCCAAAAAAGAGGGAGTCAAGCTATTCTCCAAAGCACCTTGAAGGCGGGACAAGAAGCAATGAGTGGAAACTAATCAAGGAGTGAAGCAACTTAGAACTGAGGAGACATTTCCTGACAATGAGAACAATTTATCATTTAACATTTAACATTTTATTAAGATTTATAGGCCGCCCTTCTCCCTGAGGGGACTCAGAGCGGCTTACAATCACAGGGAAGGGAGTGCAGTACCGAAAAACAAACAATAAGTGACCAAAATAAAATAATAAAACACAACTTGCATTCCACAGTCAACACTCGGGCGGGTAAATTGGGAACCTATCCCCAGGCCTGCTGGGAGAACCAGATCTTGAGGGCTGCGCGGAAGGTCTGGATGGTGGTGAGGGTACGAATCTCAACGGGGAGATCGTTCCACAGGGTCGGAGCTGCAACAGAAAAGGCTCTCCTCCGTGTAGTCACCAGTCGACATTGACTGGCGGATGGGATTCGGAGGAGGCCCAGTCTGTGCGATCTAATCGGTCGAAGGGAGGTGGAACAACTTATCTCCAGAGGTTGTGAATGCTCCATCACTGCAGGTTTTCAAGAAGAGATTGGACAACCATTTGTCTAACATGGTATAGGGTCTCCTGCTTGAGCAGGGGGTTGAAGTAGAAGACCTCCAAGGTCCCTTCCAATTGTGTTCTTCCCTCCATGTTTCTCCTCCAAATATTTAATCTCTGCTTACTTTTGTACTGACAACAATATTGCATTGTACAAGGTATGTATGCTACTAAGGGTCTGACGTAATCTTTGACTTATGACCACAATTGGAACCAGAATGTCCATCGCTAAGCAAGGCAGTTGTTAAAATGAGCCGAGTCTGATTTTATAACCTTTTGGGCCACATTTGTTAAGCAAATCGTTGCTATTGTTAAGTGATTCACGTGGTTATGAAGCAAATTCGGCTTCTCCCATTGACTTTGCTTGTCAAAAGCCGGCTGGGAGAGATGCCAATGGAGATCACATGTTTGTGGGGTGTTGCAAGCATCACAAATACAAGCCAGTTCGCAAGCACCCGAATTATGATCATGTGACTGTGGAGACTTATATACCGCTTCACAGTGCTTTACAGCCCTCTTTAAGCAGTTTTGCAGAGTCAGCTTATGCCCCCCAACATTTCACTGATTTCGGAAAGGGCGGAAGGCGGACTCAACCTTGAGCAGGTCAGGATGGAACTCCTGACAGTGGGCAGAGTTAATCTGCAATAGCACTTACTTATACACCACTTCACAGGGCTTTATAGAGCCAAGGTGGCGCAGTGGTTAAATGCAGCACTGCAGGCTACTGCTAGATCAGCAGGTCAGCGGTTCAAATCTCACCGGCTCAGGGTTGACTCAGCCTTCCATCCTTCCGAGGTGGGTAAAATGAGGACCCAGATTGTTGGGGGCAATATGCTGACTCTCTGTAAACCGCTTAGAGAGGGCTGAAAGCCCTATGAAGCGGTATATAAGTCTACTGCTATTGCTATTGCTATTGCTTTGCAGCCCTCTCTAAGCAGTTTACAGAGTCAGCCTATTTCCCCCGACAATCTGGGTCCTCATTTGACCCACCTCGGAAGGATGGAAGGCTGACTCAATCTTGAGCCAGTCAGGATTGAACTGCTGGCAGTGGGCAGAGTTTCCCTGCAATAATATTTAGACTTGTATACCATTTCACTATGCTTTACAGGCCTCTCTAAGCAGTTTACAGTGTTAGCCTATTGCCCCCAATAATCTGGGTCCTCATTTTACCAGCCTCGGAAGGATGGAAGGCTGAGACAACCTTGACCTGGTCAGGATTGAACTTCTGCCAGTGGGCAGAGTTTACCTACAATATCAATAGCAATAAGACCTACCATGTTTCCCCGAAAATAAGAAAGGCCAAATGCTTATTTCGGGGGGCCTTATATTCTTTTGAATCCTGAAATAAGCACTTGGCATGGTTTTCGGGGAGGTCTTATTATTTTTGAGGTGCAGGAGGAGGCGAGTGTGGTCACCTTATGGCTGCTGCTGTGTCGCAATATTTTCGGGGAGGGCTTATTTTAGCCCATGCGCTCAAAAGCCCAATTGGGCTTATTATCTGGGGAGGTCTTATTTTCAGGGAAACAGGGGATATACCACTTCTCAGTGTTTTACAGCCCTCTCTAAGAAGTTTACAGAACCAGCCTCTTGCCCCCAACAATCTGGGTCCTCATTTTACCGACCTCGGAAAGGATAGAAGTCTGAGTCGACCTTGAGCCTGGTGAGAGTCGAACTGCCAAATTGCAGGCAGCCGGCAGCCAGCTGAAGTAGCCTGCAGTACCACATTCTTACCACTGCGCCATCGGGGCTCTTAACATTTAGCAAACTGTTGGCTCCTTGATTTAAGATTGAACGCAGCCGCCTTTTATCCTCTTGTTTAAAACAAAACAAAAAAAAGGAAGAAAGAAAGAAAACCACAGGCAGATGAATCTTACAGAAACATTATGAACCCTTGCTAAGTGGCCTTCCTCTGACTCGACTGCAAGACCAGCAGTTTTGACGGACACCCACGATGAATCGCCCTGCCAAGTGGAGACAGGAGCCTCCTGCTTCCCTCCCGCCCCCTTCGGCAACTTACTTTGGCTTCAGTCTCCCCGCGGTGTAGCGTGTACAAATGATGGACGGCGCTTTGAGAGGACGACCAAGGGTGGGTGAGGATTTGGAAAATGTGGAAATCGTGGCCCAGGGTGTCTGCTGTGACCAGGAGCATGCCTGAAGAGGGGGGAAAAAAGAGAGAAAGGGGGACACGTGAGAGAGAAAGCATGTGGCAGGCCATGTTGCTGTGGAGTGGGGCTCCATGGTTCGGTTGCGTGGGTTCCTCTCCGAAGTCGGACAAAACATGAACAGAACTCTTCCTTTTAAATCGTTGGCAGAAGGATATATTTTTTAAATTTTTATAATACGGTATAAAAAAGGTATTTTAATGCCATTGTTCATATGAGAGGTAGGCCTCCGCTTATGGGCAGAATTTCTGTGGCTAAGTTGTTAAGTGAGTTTTGCCTCACTTTACCTTTCTTGCTACAGTTGTTAGGCACATCACAGTAGTTAGTAACATGGTTGTGAATAGAATAGAATAGAATAGAATAGAATAGAATAGAATATAGTAGGGCAGAGCAGAGCAGAACAGAACAGAATAGTTGGAAGGGACCTTGGAGGTCTTCTAGTCCAACCCCCTGCTCAGGCAGGAGACCCAGTATCATTTCAGACAAATGGTTATCCAACATCATCTTTAAAACCTCCAGTGTTGGAGGATTTACAATTTCTGGAGGCAAGTTGGTCCACTGGTTAATTGTTCTAACTGTGAGGAAATTTCTCCTAAGTTGCTTCTCTCCTTGATTAGTTTCCACCCATTGCTTCTTGTTCTACCCTCAGGTGCCTTGGAGAATAGTTTGACTCCCTCTTCTTTGTGGCAACCCCTGAGATATTGGAAGACTTCTATCATGTCTCCCCTAGTCCTTCTTTTCATCAAACTAGACCTACCCAGTTCCTGCAACCGTTCTTCATATGTTTTAGTCTCCAGTCCCCTAATCCTCTTTGTTGCTCTTCTCTGCATTCTTCCTTGATTCTTTTTCCTCCCCCATCTGTCTTCCCCACTGACTTTGCTTGTCAGAAGGACGCAAAAGGGGATCGTGTGGCCCCGGGACATTGCAACGGTCATAAATACGTGCCAGTTGCCAAGTGTTCGATCATGTGACTATGAGGATGCTGCAATGGCTACAGTGGTGGGTTTCTCGCCCCATTCCAACCGGTTCGGTTGGAACGGGGCCGGCGGCGTCCTCGTGCATGCGCGCAGTGCACGCATGCGTACTAGCGCCTGTGCGATGCTCCAGCTGCTCCTGGAGGATCGCGCAGGCGCTGTATGCATTCTGCGCATGCGTGGAAGCGCAGAACTCGTCAAAACCGGGTAAGAAACGCGGGTGGGCGGGTGGATCCTTCGGCGTTCCCGGAAGTTACTTACTTCCGGGTTCGCCGACCAACCAGTTCGCGGGGACCGCCACGAACCACCTGAAACCCACCCCTAAATGGCTATGAGTGTGGGGGGAAAGGTCCTAAGTCACTTTTTTCAGCGCTCCTGTAATCAAATGGTCGCTAAAAGAACGGCTACATGTCAAGGTTGCATAATATCCTTAAGAGAACTTTTCCCCAGCATGTAATAATGGAGGGAATAACCAAGAAACTTTCTTTGTTTGCAAATAGCGACGACGTGCCTATTGCTGTTATCTACTGCAACTTGCTCAAAGCAGAAGTTGTTCCCTTCATCTCATTTATGATGTATATTTACTCAGAAGTTAAGAGCCATTATGTTAAATGAGCTTCTCTCCAGTAAGAGAATGCGGGGGGGGGGGGCAACTCTAATAAAGCTGATTTAAAGCTTGCAGGCCTAACTTCTTTTGTGAAGGGAATGAAGTGGGAGTAGAGGAGAAGAAATAGCACACCCATTAGACATTTTATAAAACGGGAAAGCTGCAAACACAGAAAGCTTTGTAGATGATTTATTGGCCGGAGTCCTGTACAGCCCCATGCTGCAGCCAAGAATGACTCTTTAAAAGAAAAGAAAAAAGAAATAAAACATTCACTGCTTGGAAGCACATCTCCAGGCTACCTGAGCAACGACAGCCGGATGTCTTCAGATGAACTTTGGACTACAGATCCCATAAGCTCCAGTCAAAATAGCCACAGCCATGGAAGCCGAGGATTACTGCAAATTTACTTTTGAAGTAAATCCAAGAACTTCCTCACCGTGATAGGCAAGTTAGTAAGAGAAACATCGCACAGCAGTGCCCTGTTAGGGAGGTTTGGATATTTCTCGCTATTTATTTAAGAGAATAACAGAGTTGGAAGGGACCTTGGAGGTCTTCTATTCCAATCCGCTGCTCAGGCAGGAAACTGTGGACCCATTCAGACAAATGGTTGTCCCATCCCTTTTTTAAAACCTCCTGTGTTGGAGCATCCACAACTTCTAGAGAAAAATTGTTCCACTGGTTAGTTGTTCTCACTGTTGGGAAATTTCTCCTTACTTCTCAGTTGCTTCTCGCCTTGATTAGTTTCCACCCATTGCTTCTTGTTCTACCCTCAGGTGCCTTGGAGGATAGTTTGACTCCCTCTTCTTTGGGGCAACCCCTGAGATATTGGAAGACTCCTATCATGTCTCCCCTAGTCCTTTCTATTAAACTAGACATACCCAGTTCCTGCAACCATTCCTCATATGTTTTAGTCTCCTGTCCCCTAATCCTCTTTGTTGCTCTTCTCTGCAGTCTTTCTAGAGTCTCCACGTCTTTTCTTCATCCTGATGACCAAAACTGAATGCCGCATTCCAAGTGTGGTCTTACCAAGGCCTTGTAAAGTGGTATTAACCCTTCATGTGATCTTGATTCTATCCTTCTTTTAATAATTCATATGCCACCCCTCTCACTTATAAGGTGACTCTGTCAGGCTCACCGACACTAAACAGATAAACAGAAAAACAATTAAGGTTTTAAAAGCCAGTTTGATCTAATGGTTAAGGCAGCAGCCTAGAAACCGGGAGACTGTGAGTTCTAGTCCTATCTTAGTCATCAAACCCAGTTGGATGTCTTTGAGCCAGCCTCTTTGCAAAGCCTTAGTACCGCCATACTTGGACTGCTGCATCAGGTTCTGGTGGCCACAAAATAAAAGGATCCTGGAACTCTGGAAGGAGTGCAGAGAAGAGCAGGAATTGGGGATGTCTAGTCTAATGAAAAGAAGGACTAGGGGAGACATGATAGCAGCGCCCCAATATTTGAGGGGCTCCTACAAAGACAAGGGGGTCAAGCTCTTCTCCAAAGCAGTGAGGGTAGGACTAGAAGCAATGGGTGGAAGCTAATCAAGAACAGAAGAAACCCAGAATTAAGGAGAAATTATCTGAGAGTCGAACAATAAACCAGTGGAACAGAAGTTGCCTCCCGAATTTGTGAGTCTTCCATTCCTAGAGGCTTTCAAAATGAAACTGGACACTCTTTGTCTGAAATGGTATCAAGCAGGGGGTCGGACTAGAAGACCTCCAAGGTCCCTTCCAATTCTATTATTCTATGTTCTATATATTCTGTGTATATTGCCTGCCCTCTCTCACCCACAGCAAAATTCACCAATGATTCTCTTAACAAAGTGCAGGCTTTCCATGATGGATCAGGCAACGAAGAAAGGGCAGACTTGAAGTAGACACCTTGTAAATGGTCGACAGGCGAGGATTTTATGCATTGAGCTAGCCCGGGAATAATTCTCACATAGTACCCACACACCGGTGCAACCAGTTAATGAAGTATGTTCCTTCATTACTGCCAAGGGGTTTGGTGAATCTGCCAAGACAGGCTGCTTCTTTTTACTCGTTGGTAAACCACAGGAAGTTGGTCTGGGCATTACTTTCCATTTGCAAAGTGCTTCACGCTGAGCTTGGCAGAAGGCTTAAGACTGCACCCTCTCCAGGGCCGCCATGCTGAAATGCCACCCAGGCAGGCATTTGAGTTCTGCCATATATATATATATATATATATATATATATATATATATGTATGTATGTATGTATGTATGTATGTATGTATGTATGTATGTACACGCGCGCGCGCACGCACACACACACGCACACACACACACACACAACGCTGTTCCCTTCCCACCAAAGGTGGCTCCTATTTTTCTACTTGCATTTTTACCTGCTTTCAAACTGCTAGGTTGGGACAAGGAATGGGAGCTCACTCCGTTACCCGGCGCTAGGGATTCAAACCGCCGACTTTTCTGATCGACAAGCTCAGTGTCTTAGCCACTGAGCCACTGCGTCCCCTTAAACATTGTTAGGATAGAATTAAAAAATAAAGGGGAAATTCCAGAGAATTTGACAATGTCTGAAACATCCAAACACATTTTGCAGCTAAAACATTTAAGGTTGAATGCTACAATATCAATCATTTCCCAAAGGCTTTTTCCTCTCATTCTCATTGTGACTATCTGCGTAGTGTACATATAGTCCTCAACTTACGACCACAATTGAGCCCAAAGTTAGTAAGCGAGTAAGTTGTTAAGTGAGTTTGGTCCCATTTTACAACCTCTTGCTGCATTTTAGGTGAATTACAGCAATTGTTCAGTCAGTAACATGGTTGTTAAGTGAATCGGGCTACCCTGTTGTGCTTGTCAGAAGGTGGACAAAGGGGGAATCACGTGACCCCCCTCCCAGGACACTACAACCGTCATAAATATGAGTCCGTTGCCAAGCATGTGAATTTTGATCATGTAACCACGGGGATGCTCCAACGGTAAGTGTGGAAAATGGTCATGAGTCACTTTTTCAGTGCCACTGTTAATTTTAGACGGTCCTAAACGAATGGTGGTAAGTCAGGGACGGTTCCTGTATAAATGAAAGGGAGGCTCTATATCAGAGGTGGGCAAGTATGGCCTCTTTACGACCTGTGAACTTCAACTCCCAGAACTCCTGAGGCAGCGTGGAATTCTGGGAGTTGAGGTCCACAGGTTGAAAAGGGCTATACTTGCCCTGGTGTATATAGTTAATGGTGAAATGAGCCTTAGGTTGAATAGGACAAAGTCAAACAATTTTTTAGACTTAGAATAACTTTGTTGTCACTTTGAATGTACGCTAATCGGCATACATTAAAGTGACATTTATAGATTGAATTTCAATGATTGCTGGAACTGGGTATGTCTAGTTTAATGAAAATAAATAGGGGTCACATGATACCAGTCTTCCAACATTTAAGGGGGTGCCACAAAGAAGTGGGAGTCAAGCTATTCTCCAAAGCACCTGAAGGCAGGACAAGAAGCAATGGATGGAAACTAATCAAGGAGAGAAGCAATCTGGAAGTAAGGAGAAATTTCCCAACAGTGAGAAACAATTAATCAATGAAACAACTTGCCAGCAGAAGTTGTGAATGCTCCAACACTGGAAGCTTTTAAGAAGATGTTGGATAACCATTTGTCTGAAGTCGTATAGGGGGTTGGACTAGAAGACCTTCAAGGTCCCTTCCAATTCTGTTATCCTATTCTATTCTAATCTGAGACAGTTGAGAAGCAAGAAATGGGGTCTTTTAATGAAACCACCAGATCGGTCCATATCAATCCTCTTTCCTAGGCAACAAAATGGGATTATGGCTTATCCATAGAAATTCAGAGAAACAGGCAGGCTGTCAATCACATGCAGCTGAACTTTTAGAACAGCTGAAGGTGAAGTCAAACATGCTCTTAGTGCACGGATGCAAATTATATTTGGCATGCTCTCATTCTATTCAAAAAAAACAAAAAACCAATAAACCTGGTTCATTTCCTTTTTTGTAAATACACAGTAAATAACATATACCCGAGCAATTAAAGATATTTACTAAGAAAATGGATAGGTCCGTGATGGCGAACCTAGGCATGTGTGCCACAGGTGGCATGCGGAGCCATATTTGCTGGCATGCCAGCCTTTAACTCCCCCAACACCGGGGCCAGCTAATTTTCGGCTTTGTGGAGGACCGGGGAGGCTGTTTTCGCCCTCCCCAGGCTTCAGGAAAGCCTCCAGAGCCTGGTGGTGGTTGTGGTCATACACGCATGCACAGGTGGGCGGGAAGGATTGAATTGGTGTGGGCACACATGCACGCACGATAGCACGCATACAATTTTGGCATGCCGTAAGAAAAAAGTTCACCATCACTGGTGTAGGTAGTCAGCTTGGAACCACCCATGTTAAAGGAGGAAGAATCTCTAAGATCCCAGGTGGTGATCCATCCAAGGTGGGCTAGAAGGAAAGAATAGATTTCTAAGGGGGGGGGAAGGCATTAATGCTCTGTATTTGGGGGAGGGGGGAGCTGGACTTTAAGAGAAGGGACCTGCAAAAATAATGCTGCCCCTAATTCCTCTCACCACAAAGCATGATCTTAATTCAGATTTAAAACTCTTATCCCAAAGGTGCTTTTTTTCAAGAGGCAACTGGACTTTCTGATTTTTCTTTGAAGACGTTTCGCTTCTCATCCAAGAAGCTTCTTCCGCTCTGACCGGATGGTGAGGAGTGGAAGGATTTATACTCCTGCTGGTCATTTGCCTCATTTGAGAGAGTCGTTGAGGCCGCTTAGAAGTTTATCTGTGTCCTCAGGGTCACCTGAGTGGGGCAAATAGGTGTGGAGACCTCTTGGAACTGCTGAAAGGACTGTGTTGTAGACTGGAGATAGATGATGTGGCATCCCCCCCCACCCGGCCTCTGTTGAGAGAGGGCTGTTCAATTTTGACACAGATGGCCTCTTTGACCTGTCTTTCAAATCAGTGGTCCTCTCTGTCCACAATGTGGACTTTGCTGTCTTCAAAAGGGTGGCCCGTGTCTTTTAAAGGCAGGTGGACTGCTGAATTTAGTCCTGATGGGTCTGTTCTCCTTCAGCAGTCCATCTGAATTTAAAAGATGCCATCCAGTCAGAGCTGAAGAAGCTTCTTGGATGAGAAGCGAAACTTCTTCGAAGAAATACCAGAAAGTCCAGCTTGAAAAAAGCACCTTTGGGACAACCACGACCTGGATGATGGAGAATCTTCAAAGGCATTTGAAACTCTTCTTTCCTATGCTCGATGATGTTTTCCTGGCCTCTTAACCTTAGCACTGGGAAAGGCTGTTCTGTGTGTTTCTCTTTGTTATGTCACGCAGCGTTAGTGTCAAATTGGACAGCCTGATGAATCTAAATGATTGATTAAAACCAAAAAACAAACGGAAGCTGTCATCGGTCAGTAGAAACGCTGAAGGTGGTGGACCAATGTCTAACTCACGGGGGTTGGAGTTGGTGTTGAGGGCTACTACGAGGAAGAAACTGACAGGCAGGATCTAACTCAAGAGTGCTGACATTGAGGCACTAATGCAGTGGTGAAACTCAATTTTTCTTACTACCGGTTCTGTGGGTGTGGCTTGGTGGGCGTGGCAGGGGAAGTATACTGAAAAATCTCCATTCCCACCCCACTCTGGGGCCAGCCAGAGGTGGCATTTGCCGGTTCTCTGAACTACTCAAAATTTCCACTACAGGTTCTCCGAACTACTCAAAATTTCTGCTACTGGTTCTCTGAACTACTCAAAATGTCCACTACAGGTTCTCTGAACTACTCAAAATTTCAACTGCGAACTACTCAAAATTTCCACTACCGGTTCTCTGAACTACTCAAAATTTCCACTACAGGTTCTCCGAACTACTCAAAATTTCCACTGTGAACTACTCAAAATTTCCGCTACCGGTTCTCTGAACTACTCAAAATTTCCATTACAGGTTCTCCGAACTACTCAAAATTTCCTCTGTGAACTACTCAAAATTTCCGCTACCAGTTGTCTGAACTACTCAAAATTTCTGCTACTGCTTCTCTGAACTACTCAAAATTTCAACTGCGAACTACTCAAAATTTCCTCTGTGAACTACTTAAAATTTCCGCTACCAGTTGTCTGAACTACTCAAAATTTCTGCTACTGCTTCTCCGAACTACTCAAAATTTCAACTGCGAACTACTCAAAATTTCCGCTACCGGTTCTCTGAACTACTCAAAATTTCCACTACAGGTTCTCCAAACTACTCAAAATTTCTGCTACCGGTTCTCTGAACTATTCAAAATGTCCATTACAGGTTCTCTGAATTACTCAAAATTTCAACTGCGAACTACTCAAAATTTCCGCTATCAGTTCTATGAACTACTCAAAATTTCCACTACCAATTCTCCAAACTACTCAAGGAAAAACAAAGGAAGTCCAGTTGCCTCTTGAAAAAGCACCTTTGGGACTACCAATGTAAGGTAATGTATGAGTGGCGTTGAGGGAGCAACAGATTTAAAGGACAACCTGTGATCTTAGAGTTACATGTGGCCTCCTTCTTTGGCCAACTTCCTCAATCAGTAAATCTGTGGTGAGGTCCTTATCTGTAAGTTGTTCTAGGGAACCTCTCCTTCCTTCTCCTATTTTTCTTTGATTGTGGTTGGGCAGGAAAGACCAGGACCACACATGAATTTCCAATTATACTGATTTATTACTATTCATGGCCTACGCACAGGAATTTACTCGGCTAAATTTACACCACTATTTTGGTGCCAGATAAGGGTCAACGGAATTCAAGCGGGGGTTGGACTTAATCCATATGTGCCTACGTAGGGATTCTAGGTCGATCCCTCTTTTGACTCTGTCCCTAAATTCTTCCACTCCTCCTATAGTTGCCATTGTAATATTTATGGCCCCAAGGTGAAAGTATGTAAAAAGCAAGTCAAAAGTAAAATAAAGTAAAAAGCAAACTTTTCTCCCTTTTTTTCTTCTTTTGCTTGTCTCTGTCTTTAATATTTTAGTTCCAATTAACTCCCCATAGCTCCAACCGCACAGTCTGGCTCATATTATCCTTACCTTATTTTTTTAATATCCATCAATTATCTACTCTCCATAATAATCAAGTTATCAAGCTGACACAGTCAGCATTGTTCTGAAGGTCCAGCCTGTTTGTCTAGTTAATTTTACTATTTTCAACAGGGCTTAGGTCAAAGAAAAAATATTATTCTGTTTTCTAAAAATCACTGCCTCCTTTATCCGTTCAAAACTTTCTTAAATCACAATCCTGTTAATGTCAAGCACAGGAAATTAGCAGTCAAAGCAGTTCAAATGAATAGAAGTTTATTGCTTTCTAACCAGTGGTGGGATTCAACTGCTGAGCGCTGAGCAGTGGTGGGTTCTGGATCCCGTTGCAACCGGTACGGTACAATGGGGCCAGGCGTCCACCACATGCACAGCGCGCGCATGCGTACTTACCTCCTGCCACGCTCTGCGACGCGCCAGGTGCTCGGCGGAGCATCGCGCAGGTGCCATACGCTCTGTGCATGAAAGCCCCCATCGGCTCAAATACAGGTAAGGAGGGCGGGCAGGTGGGTCCTCCGAAGCACCGTACCGTACCGGTACCTGGTGCTCCTAGCAGGCACCGGTACACCCATACCAGGGTGTACCGGTTGTATCCCACCACTGGCGCTGAGCATCGGAGCTACAGTTCGCTTGAACCGGTTTGAACAGGCTGAATCCCAAACCTGTTTTTAACACTCTCTACAAGAATCTAAATGACTAAAAGTCAAAGCAAATTGGCAGTAGATAAGACTCAAGGTGGGCTAGACGTACAGTAGATCTCTTGTGGGAGTGAAGAGATCCGAGACTGATGGCCTGCTTGACCCCTCCCTCGAGCACAGCCCGGTCATTTCCTACATCTAAGCGTTTTTGCTTTTAAGTCAAAGATAGTAAGTAATTCCAAAAAAAAAATAAAAAAAAAATAGGCAACTTACCAAGTGTTCTTTCCTGCCTGTTGAAAGATCGCTCTGAAGTCATAAATTAATTGTATAAAATAATTGGGTCAAATGTCCATAAAGGCTACACAGTGGTTTTGAGTGTGACGGTAATCCCTCAGTTCGCAAGCCACTCAACCCACAGTCGACCACAAGAAACTCAATGCCTATGGTTTCCTCGCAAGCATAGCTATCTAGAGCGCAAGTGGGCAATCTCCCAATCTCTCCTTTTCAAGAGAGAGAATTTCATCAGCCGGAACGTTTTGCTTGGCTTCCAATCTTCACCATGGATGGTGCTGTCCCTGCTCACAGAGATGCTCGCGGGGATGTCCAACCTGCCACAGGTCCTCACTCGGAAACCTCCTCAACAGGAAAATATTGAAAAAAATATAGGTATTGTGTGCCCATGTATGGCTCTTGCTAGTCTCATTATCTGCTTCATTTCCACCTACTAGGCTGCCTCTAACAAAAAAATTTTATTTAACCAATTTTTATTTGTTTTTTAAACAAGGACAAACAAACATAAAAATAAAAAAAACCATCTTCCATTACAAATTGTAGAAAGTGTGTCAGTTGGTTACAGTATTCCCATGCAGCTCTTCCATAGTCACCACCTGCTTTTCATATCAAATCGCATATTTTAAATTCACCTATATTCATGTATATCACAATTATTATAGCTCAACCTTAATATGACTATAATTGTTTTTACGTCCTTTTATATATAATATTACTAAGCTGCCTCTAACAAATTAATGGTGGAATATGGCCTTCGTTAGAAAAAAAAAATGCACACCTTTGGTGTAAGAGTGTAAGTCACCTATTGAATGAATACCTCCTTCCTACTACATGAATCACAGTTATCTGAAATCAACTTGGTGTTTCCTTTTTAAACCTTCCTATGCTTCAAGAGAAAGGGCTGCACAGGGAACAATTAAAGGCCTAATCACATGATATTATAGCAGAAACAAATAAGTTGCAAACTGTAGACCTCTGAGCATAACCCCTCAAAGTTGTCAATCAGAAAAGAGCTGGAAGGGACCTTGGAGGTCTTCTAGTCCAGCCCCCATGCTCAGGAGACCCTATACCAGTGTTGGGTAACATTTTCGGCATCAAGTGCTGAAACAGTGCGCACGCGCACGCTCACATAGGAAACTGGAAGAGCAGCCGCCCGGCGTGCACATGCGTATGCTGGGCGGCTGCTCTTCCAGTTCCCGGCACTCCCGCACACGTGAAAACTAGCTGGCGGTGCGCTGGAACCCAGAAGAGCAACGGGTGACGGCTCACATGCCCAGAGAGATGGCTCTGAATGCCACTGCCGGCACATGTGCCATAGGTTTGCCATCCCGGCCCTACACCATTTCAGAGAATTGACTGTCCAGTCTTTTCTTTAAAACAGTGTCTCTCAACCTTGGCCACTTGAAGATGTCTGGACTTCCAACTCCCAGAATTCACCAGCCAGCATTCGCTGGCTGGGGAATTCTGAGAGTTGAAGTCTAGACATCTTCAAGTGGCCAAGGTTGAGAAAGACTGCTTTAAAACCTCCAGTGATGAAAAGCACCCACAACTTCTGGTGGCAAGCTGTTCCACTGGTTAGTTCTCCTCACTGTTAGGAAGTTTCTCCTTAATTCCAGATTGCTTCTCTCCTTGATTAAGTTGCCCTCCGTTGATTCTTCTTGTCCTGCCCTCTGACGCTTCGAAAAATAAATTGACCCTTTCTTCTTCTTTGTGGCATCCTCTCAAATACTGGACTATAGATTAAGTCCTTGACCCATGATTGCAATTGAGCCCCAAATTTCTGTTGTTAAGTGAGACGTTTGTTATGTGAGTTTTGCCCCATTTTACGACCTCTCTTGCCACGCTTGTTAAGTGAACCACTGCAACTGACAAGTTAATAATTTGGTTGTGAAGGGAATCTGGCTTCCCCATTGACTTTGCTTGTCAGAAGGTCGCAAAAAGGGATCACGTGACCTTAGGACATAACAATGGTCGTAAGTTTGAACCAGTTTCTCAAGCTTTTTAATGCTGATCACATGATCATGGGGCAGCTACAAAGGCCGTAAGTATGAAAAACTATCAGAAGTCACTTTTTTCAGTCCCGTTGCAACTTTGAACAGTTACCAAATGAAATGTTGTAAGTCGAGGACTACCTGGACTGCTATCCTATCTCCCCATGTCCTTCTTTTCTTTAGACTGGCCGAACCCAAATCCTGCCACCGTTCTTCGTATGTTTTTGTCTCCAGGCCTTTAAACCTCTTAGTTCCTCTTCTCTGCACTTTTTTCCCCCAAAGTCTCAACCTCTTTTCTGTCATGTGGGGACCAAACCTTGATGCAGGATTCCAGGTGTGGCCCTGATAAAACAGTATTGATACTTCACATCATTTTGAGTCTACGCCTCTGTTTAGACAACCAAGATTTGTATTAACCAGGGGTGGGATTCAAAAATTTTAAGAACCGGTTCTCTACCTAGCTGCTGGGTGGGCGTGGCCATGGTGGGCATGGCCTACTCGACCTCCTGCACCACAGCAGGGGGGCGTTTCACCCTCCTCAGGCTCGCCCAAGGGGTTTTCTTTGAATCATCAGGAGGGCAAAAGCGGCCTCCCCCAGCAGTGGTGGGATTCGAACAGTTTTACTACCGGTTCTGTGGGTGTGTCTTGGTGGGCGTGGCATGGCTTGGTGGGCATGGCTTGGTGGGCGTCGCAGGGGAAAGATACTGTAAAATCTCCATTGCCTCCCGATCAGCTGGGACCCGGGAGGCAGAGAATAGATGGGGGAGGGGCCAGGCAGAGGTGGTATTTACCAGTTCTCTGAACTACTCAAAATTTCCACTACCGGTTCTCCAGAACTGGTCAGAACCTGCTGAATACCACCTGTGTCCCCTGGAGCCTCCGCATGGGCTCTGCACTTACCTGGCATCCAAAACGGGAAGCATGGAGTCTCCTGGGAGGGGAAGGGGTGGGCAGGGCCAGCCACTCCTACCAGTTCGGCAAACAAGATGTAAAATTAGCATCTGGTTCGCCCAAACCGGTCCAAACTTGCTGAATCCAACCACTGGTATTAGCCCTTTTGGCTGCCTCCGCACACTGCTAGCTCATGAAATGCTGAGTGTTGAAAAGCAACACTCAGTATCTCTTCCTCCTTGCATTGCAGTCCATTCATACATTAAGTTGTAAATTCTTGAATGAGCAAGTGATGCCTGGGCCTCCTTGGGGAAAATCAACATGTGAACTCAATGAATACTGCTGAAAATGTAATTAAGGTATTCTGAATAGATGCTAACACCATGCAACAGTTAAGAAGAGACAACATTTTATATCTTCTTATATCATTGTATAGCACAGACTCATCCTCCAAATTCAATCTCTTCTTCTCTTTCTTAATTTTTTTTTCCAAAGAAGCATTCATGCCAACCTAGCCGATAAACCTCTCCAAGTCAGTCTCTAGATTCTTCTATGCATCGTGTAAGAAATCAGTTGGTAAGAGTTTATGAACCGAGTCAATCTTTTTCGCACGGACACATTCGAGGCGGTTTGCAAGTGAAGGGCTTTGAAAAGCGGCTCTTATTTTTACCCTTCCATCCCTAGGGGAGACGAAAACTTTTCCGTTTGGGAGGCCAACAACAACAAAAAAGTCCTTTCGTGGATGCCCATCTCTTTCCCACTCAGCCACCCACCCACTGCCCAAAGCCCACTAAATATCCCTCCCCCCCCCTAATTTTTTTATTTTTATTTTAATACAAATAATCCATCCATCCATTAAACAGTGTGTCTGGGTACAAATGTTTGTGCAAAAACAGTTAAAATTCGCAACCATATTCATTACTTAATCTATTCTCAGCTTAATACCAACACATTAAATATCTGATGCTTCACATCCTCTTCTTAGTTTGCTTAACTCTTTTAACTCTATAAACTATTTTCCATATTTTACTCATCTACTTTTATATCTCATTTTTTAATTTATCCCCTAACCATTGATATCCCATTTGATAGAGAGAGACAATTGCCTTGATTTAATTTACAGCTTCCTCTTTTATTTCAGAGGCTGCTGAAGGTTAGTTGCATTTAACTTGGGGGCGCGGGGGCGGGGGGGGGGGGAAAGGTGCAGAAAAGAACTTTATAAAAGAGGGGAAGGGGGTGTCGAAGCGATACAGATGCCGATCTGTGGCTTTCGGAGCTATTTTCTGCAGCATCCGAAGACTAAACCAGACTCCAGGCTGGCCATCAAATCAAACCCACACCCTAAACGAGGTGCCAAGCCACAAGAGGAATTTGCGTCAACTGGGGAATTACAACCAAGGAGAAGAACTTCTAATTATAGGGTCTGGAAGCGGAAGCCGTGAGTGAGTGATTACTGAGTTGAGGCCCTGCTCTATGTTTACTCCAAGGCTTCCTCTCTCCTCTTCTCCCTTGATGGATGAGGTTGCCCCCCCCCCCCCCCCCGTTTCCACCAAGGGTGGGGATTGAAGTTGCTGATGAGACACAGAGAGGTTTCCAGCACCGGGCGGGCGGGAGATGGTCTGGCTTCTGTGGCCATGTAGTAACATAAGTCTTTTCAACTAGGCGTCAGTTGGTTAGACCGAAGAAGGCCAAATTAGAGGGTAGGAAATCTCAGCTGGGCCCTTTGCCGTCAAAAGGGAAGAACAAGAGTGCGGGAGAGAAAACAGAGGAAGCCAACCGACCCCCAGCTCCAAGCATCGTCTCCGGGACGTCCTATTTATAACACCTCTCTAACAGCCGGACTGCAGAGGGGAGATTGGTGTCAGCAGGAGGAGAAAAGGCCTCGCCCTAGATTTACACTGCCGAGAACGTGCTCATTTGGGGAATAAGTACACAGGCGACTCTGCCCTTCGGTGGCCACTCAGGGCGAGAGTCAAGAGTTCAGTGTGTCCCAAGCTTTCTGGAAGGAGGCATCTCAAAGTGATCCTTTTCAAACGCTGCCTTGGGACACGGATGAAGATGGAATCACGGGGCTGGGAAGGGGTTCTGAGCTAGGCTTCCCTAAACCACAAAGCAGATTCCTTGTCCCGACAAAACCCCTTTTATTAAGCTCATGTGAATTCCTCTCATTCACATCCAGCAAAGTCCCAGCAAAGAGTCTTTCAAGAGATTTCACAACTACAGACCTTTGTCAGGCTTGGAGAGCTGCCAGGCTGATATCTTCCAAACGCCACTCTGTAGCAAACAATACTTGGCAAGAAGTCAGGAAGAGATCTTCACCCTAATGAATGGAGCTAATTGTCTCCTGAAAACTCCCCTCCCCTTTCGCTCCTCTTTTATTCCCTATGGGAGGGGCCATTCAGCGTCCACCTGTGGCTTTACTCCTGAGTCGGCTCTTGTTCCTTAGCTGTTCCCTTCTCCTGGAAGCTCTGCGCATGCGCACACTGGGAACAGGCTCCAGCTCTTTGTCTGCCTCACTGATGTCTGACTCTGAAGGCAGCTGATAATTGGCATATGGCCCTGGCTCCCTCTCTGCCTCCGACACAGAGCCCTCATCAGAGCCTTCCCCAGACTCCGGGACTGGCCCATGTTCCTCCCCAACTTCCTCACTGTCCGAATTTGCTGTCAGATCCACTGGCTGGTGGTGGGCTAATACAGAAAGGTCCTTGGAGATCTTCTAGTCCAGTGATGGCGAACCTTTTTTGGCTCGCATGCCAAAAGCGGGCGAGTGCAGGGGGGTCATGCGCGGGTATGCCACCTATAATGCAATGCGCACGGCCCCAGCATGCATTCACACATTACCAGCACACACACCCCATTTTCTGCATGCTTTTTTCACCCTCCCCAGGCTCCAGAGGCTTTATAGGAGCCTGGGGAGGGCAAAAACAGCCTTCCCTCCCCCCCCCCCAGGCTTCAGGAGCTTCCCTGAAGCATCTGGAGCGCAAATACCCGGCCCTATGGGCAAACCCAAAGTTCAGGAATGGACTTCTGGTTTGCTCATAGGGCTGGTTTTAGCCCTCCGGAGCCTTCGGGGACCTTCCAGGAGGCTTCCCTGAAGGCTCCAGGGGGCAAAAAACGACCCTACAAGCAAACCGGAGGTCACTTCCAGTTTGTCTGTAGGGCTGTTTTTAGTCCTCCATAGCCTTCAGGGACGTTCAGGAACTTCCCTGAAGGCTCCAGAGGATGAAAAACGGCCCAACAGACAAACCGGTTTGCTCATAGGATCTTTTTTCACCCTGCGGAGCCTTCAGGGAAGCCTCCTGAAGGCCCCTGAAGGCTCCGGACAGCTAAAACCGGCCCCACAAGCAAAACGGAAGTACGTTTCTGAACTTCCAGGTTGCCCGTAGGACCAGTTTTTCGCACT
The DNA here is from genome assembly GCF_009769535.1 of Thamnophis elegans. Lineage (NCBI taxonomy): Eukaryota > Metazoa > Chordata > Lepidosauria > Squamata > Natricidae > Thamnophis > Thamnophis elegans. Next base: position 137,029,875 of record NC_045544.1, read on the forward strand.
CTGCAGGGCGAAAAATTGCCTCAAAAGAAGGCTGAAGTCAACTGGCCAGCGCGCGCATGTGTGCTGGACAGCTAAGAGGGCAACACCTTGCGAGCCCTGACAAATGGCTGCGCATGCCACCTGTGGAACGCATGCCATAGATTCGCCGTCATGGTTCTAGTCCAATCCATTCACCCAAGTAAGGAGTCTTTACAGGTAGTCCTCGACTTACGACCACGATTGAGCCCAAAATTTCCATTGCTAAGCAAGGCAGTTCTGAGTTTTGTGCCATTTTACGAGTTTCCTTGCCAGAGCAGTTAAGTGAATCACTGCGGTTGTTAAGTTAGGAACACAGTTGTTAAGTGAGTCTGGCTTCCCCATGGACTTTCCTTGTCAGGCGAATGGCGATCACATGACCCTGGGACGCTGCAACCATCATAAATAGGAGCAGTTGCCAAGCGTCCGAATTTTGATCACGTCGCCATGGGGATGCTGCCCCGATTGGAAGTGTGAAAAATGGTCATAAGTCGCTTTTTTCAGTGTTGTCATAACTTCAAACGGTCACTAAACAACTGATTGTAAGATCAAGGATTACCTGTATACAATCCCAGACAAATGATCGTCTAATCCGGGGGTGGGTGGGTGTCAAACTCGATTTCATTGAGCGCTGGAGCACAGTTATATTTGACCTGGGGGCGGGGAGTGTCAGGGGCTCCTGTAGTGGCCTGAGTGCTCTGCCAGCAAAAACGGGCTTCCAAGCTCCGTTTTCGGCTGCGATGCTTCCTGCAACCCTCTGCCAGCGAAAACGGAGCTCCGGAGAGCTGCCCGCAGCCCTCCTGAGCTCCGTTTTCACTGGCAGAGGCACCACGGGTCCTTTGCTGTTTCCAGGGCAGCCCCATGGGCCAGATCTAAACACCCCGGGGGCCGGATCCAGCCTCCAGTCCTTGAGTTTGAGACCCCTGGTCTAATCTTGACTTGAAAACCTCCAGGAATGGAGCACCCAAAACTTCCAGAGGCAAACTGTTCCACTGATTGATTGTTCTCACTGTCAGGAAATGTCTCTATTTCAAGCTTGGATCTCCCTCTGAGCAGCTTCCATCCGTTGCTTCTTGTCTTGCCTTCAGGTCCTGAAGAGGGTTGACACCACCACCCCGCCCTTCTCTGTGACAGCCCTTCAAGTGTCGGAAGACAGCTATCGTGTCTCCTCTAAGTCTTCTCTTCCTGAGGCTAAAAACATTGCTAGTTCCTTCAGTTGTTCATCGTACGATTTAGCCTCCAGACCCCTCATCATCTCTGTAATGCTACGGAAGTACTCAAAATTAATTGTGTTAGCAACGAGAAGTTCGCCATCAGCCCCAAATTCTCATCCACAGAAGCCGACACCTCTTCGTGAGTGGCTGTTTTAGCCTGGGTCGCTGGTCATCTGCCACATTTCTGCTCTCAGTGCATTGGGGACATTGAGATCATTTCTGATGCGGAATTATCTAATTTTGGAAGACAGATGCTCAAGCGGGGAAAGAAATGGAGTTTGATGAGTGGATTGTGCAAAAGGCAGACAGTTCTTCTCCCGATATATGATGAATTTAGGGCCTTGCTTTGCAATGTAGTTAGACTGTTTTGCCGGTTTCAGGGGTGGCTTGGTACAAAGAAAGACCAAATCCAGGTATTTGCCTCCGTAAGATTTATGTGTTTACTAGATGATAATCTGGCATTGCCCAAGTATTTATTTATCCTAATCCTGTGATGGCGAACCTATGGCATGTGTGCCAGAAGTGGCACGCAGAGCCCTCTCTGTGAGCATGTGTGCCATTGCCAGCAGCTCTTCTGGTTTCTGCCATGTACATGCATGTCAGCCAGCTGGTCTTAGTGGGTACCAGAGTGCTGGAAAACGGATGGAAAATGGCCTGAAAAATGGATAAAACCAGGCCATTTGGGGGGCTGTTTTCCCAGGCCTATTTCAGGCCATTTTGGACCATTTTCCAGGTCTTTTTTGGGCTGCTTTTGGACCATTTTTCAAAAACAACCCCCAAAACAGCCTGAAAAACGGTCAAAAATCAGGCAGGTGCATGCCAGCCAGCCAGCTGGTCTTCACATTTCCAGTGCCCTGGTGTGTGCGAAGACCGGCTGTTCCAGTTAGGGCACTCGGTGCCAAAAAGGTTCACCATCGTTGTCCTAATCCATACATTTGTCCTCAAAAATAATCCCAGACCAAATGTAATTTCTAATGTTGGATTTTCCCCCTTACCAAAGGGAACCCCCTTGTGGAGTACTGTGAAGCTGTTACTGTGACAACCCTTCATATAGTACTAGCTGGACTGTGCTTTGCTACAAAACCATGTGATCGGGCCAGCCCGCAAGCCGGATGAGTCACATGCTGGCCAGGCTCATATAAGGCAAGTGGCAGTTGGAACAGAGTTCCTTTCAGTTGGGGAGGGGAAGTAGAACATCTAACTCCTTAACATCGACACATGTTTTAATATAATACTGTATAAGAAATACTGATGATCTGATGGTCATTTTGAAAAATCCTTTCTTAGCGAGCACCTAGAAGCCAAGAGGAATCTACGTGCCAAATTCCAAGTTTGTGGGCTTTATGGTTCTGCAGATTTCATGATGAGTGAGTGATAGTTGGCTTTTACAATAGATAGATGATAGATAGATAAGATGAGATAGATTCATATTAATTCATATAATAGGTTGGCGGGTAGGAATGCAAGTATATTATTTGTATACGGGTAATCTTTGACTTACAGCCATTTGCTGAGTGACTGTTCGAAGTTACAATGGCACTGAAAAAAATGAACCATGACCATTTCTCATACTTATGACCGATGCAGTATTCCCACAGTCACGTGATCAAAATTCAGAGGCCAGGCAACTGGCATGTTTCGTGACGGTTGCAGTGTCCTAGGGTCATGTGATCCCCTTTGGCCACCTTCCGCTAAGCAAAATCAATGGGGGAGCCAGATTCACTGAACAACGGCATTACTAGCTTAAGAACTGCAGTGATTCACTTAACAACTAGGGCAAGAAAGGTTGTGAAATGGGGCAAATCTCAGTTAACAACTGTCTCACTTAGCAACAGAAAATTTGGCCTCGGTGATCATATATCTGAGTGCGTTCACTTTCTGAGTGTATTCCCTTTCCTTTTCTACCAATTCTGCCAACGTGCCAAGACACATCGACGCCTATCCAAAACAGCGAGTTCATTGCAATGTTAGTTTTATACCGTGTGATATGTTCAAAACAGCAGAAGAGGGCTTATTAAATCTGTGAGGCTCCCCAACAGTCTTGGCGAGGTATTTTTTTCCCCCTGCCAGCGGACTCTGATAAATGAGAAAAGACTTCTAAGGCAGAAAATTCCAATTTAGATTTCTTTAACGATTAACCCTGGACCACCATCGTATTTCAATAGACCACATTTAACTAACCAGAGGAATTTCGGCTCTGTTAAAGGTGCAGTCAGCCGTCTTCGGGGGGCACACAGTTTAATCTGTTTTACTGCAGGCCGAACATTAATTTTCCATGTTATTCAGGGATGGAAAAGCTCTCTCCGAGCCAAAGAAGGAATTGCTATTTAAAATGTCGATGTGTTGCATTTCACAAGTCTTGGCCAGCGGGGGTGTGACGCCTGTTGATGGGAAGATAAATTATTGACCAAATTACAATGAAGAAAAACGGGCATTTTTTGAACGTTGGGTTTTTCGGCGACCGAAGGAGGTTTAATCTCCCAGTTGTACAAGTTGCTTCACCTTTGCAACAGAGCAAGCCATCTGTTGTGGCCCACCAGCAGAGCTGGCAGCACATTCAGACAGTGAGGAGGTTGGAGAGGAGCATGGGCCGGTCTTGGAGTCTGGGGAAGGCTCTGAGGAGGGCTCTGTGTCGGAGGCAGAGAGGGGGCCAGAGTCGAATGCCAGTTATCAGCTGTTTTCGGAGTTGGAGATCAGTGAGGCAGAAGAACAGCTGGAGCCTGTTCCCAGTGTGTGCATGTGCAGAGTTTCCAGACGAAGGGAACAGCTAAAGAACAGGGGTTGACTTGGGAGTTAGGCCCCAGGTGGGCGATGAATGGCCCCTCCCAGAGGAAATAAAAGAGGAGCCAAAGGGGAGTGGAGTTTGCAGGAGACAATTAGTTCGCTTCATTGGTTTGTGACCCTCCGAGACTCCTTGCCAAGTTTTGCGGAGATCGCCCTGTCAGCTCTCCAAGCCAGATGAGGTCTGTGACTGTAAATCCTCCCTTGAGAGACTTTGCTGGATGTGAATGAGCAGAATTCACAGCAAATTAATAAAAGGGTTTTTGTCAGGACCAGGAATTTGCTTCAGGCTCTTGGAAAGCCTCGGTCAGAACACCAGGCATAAGACGGTTATTCTAAAAGTTTCCATGTCAGCCCCGCTCCAAACCCAAATCCCAAACCGCTTTTTAAACGCCTCAAGTTTAAATAGCAGCCCGAGGAGTTGGCGTAAGAATGATCACAAGAGTTCAAACATATGACTTTATGCCAAGCTTAGGACCTACCCATCAATCCGCCCCCACCTTTTTTCTCCCCTTCCGTCTCCAATTCTTGAAGAGGGCTTGGATAAGTCCCTGCTGTTTTCTTGGCAATTTTGTTTTTCCAGAAGTGGTTTGCCATTGGCTCTTTTCTAGGGCTGAGAGAAGGTGGCTGGCCCAAGGTCTCCCAGTGTAGGAGATAATCAGGCTGAGCCCGGGGGAGGGATCAAACACATCATCAGTCTTGAGTCTCTGCGTGTCCACTAGAGATCTAAATCCAGCCCACCTTGAATTCCATGGATTCTTATCGACCGCCAATTCGCTTTGACCATTAGTAGTTCAGATTCTTGTAGAGAGCTTAAGCCTGCAATAAGCTTACACAGGTAGTCCTCAAATCACGACCGCAATTGAGCCCCAAATGTACGTTGTTATGTGAGATATGTGCTAAGTGAGTTTTACCCCATTTTACGCCTTTTCTCACCACATTTGTTAAGTGATTTGCTGCAGTTGTTAAGTTAGTAATCCCATTGTTAATTGAATCTAGTTTCCCCATTGACTTTGCTGGTCAGAAGGTCACAAAAAAGGATCCTGGGACACTGCAACGGTCATAAATGTGAACCGCTTGTCAAGCATTCAAATGTCAATCATGTGACCACGGGAATGCTGCAACGGTCACAAAGGTGAAAAATGGTCACCTTTTTCTGTACCATTGTAACTTTGAACCGTCACTAAATGAACTGTTATAAGTTGAGAACTACCTGTACATTCATCTGAACTGCCTGGAAGCCTCATTTCCCATGCTTGATGTCCAGCTGGCTTTGGGCTGAAGGCAGGACTAGAACTCACAGCCTCCCAGTTTCTAGTCAGATGATGAACCTATGGCATGGGGCCCACAGGTGGCACGCGGAGCCATTTCTGAGGGCACGCGAGGCATTGCCCTGTCAGCTCCAGCACGCATGCGTGCGCTTGATTTTCAGCTGTTTTTCACCCTCTGGAGATTTTCAGCCTCCAGAGGGCAAAAAAACACCCAACGCACAAACGGGAAGTTCCGGAACGGACTTCCAGTTTGTGTGTTGGGCTGTTTTTCATCCTCCCCAGGCTCCTAAAAATCCTCTGGAGTCTGGGGAGAGCAAAAAATGGACCGACCAGGCGCACTGGAAGTCGGAAAACGGGCTGTTTTCGCCCTCCCGAGGCTCTAAGAAAGCCATGTGCAGGTCAGCGCAGGGTGGTGGTGGTCAGGAGCGCATGCACAGGAGTTATGGCATGGGGGACATTAAATTACGGGGGTGGGCATGTGAGCAGGCGAGCGCATGCTTTTGGCACCCGAGGCGAAAAAGGTTCCCCATCACTGGCTTAACTGGCTCTCATCATCAACCCTTCCTTGACAAAATTCCTTTGCAGAGGCATGACTAGCAATACATCCATCAGGTTCCGCTGTTACCTGAGGATATGACAGAATAACTCCAGCACCTTGCAAATATGAGCCGCGGTGGCACAGTGGTTAGAGTGCAATGCTGCAGGCTGCTACTGCTGATCACCGGCGGCCAGCAGTTTGGCAGTTTGAATCTCGCCAGGCTCAAGGTTGACTCAGCCTTCCATCCTTCCGAGGCAGGTCAAATGAGGACCCAGATTGTTGGGGGCAATTGGCTGACTCTGCAAACTGCTTAGAGAGGGCTGTAGAGCACTATGAAGTGGTGTATAAGTCTAAGTGCTATTGCTATATAACGATATGTGCTCTGTGTCAATGGTACTATTAGGGGAAGGAGTGGCAGAACCTCGGGCAGTGTGAAAAGGAGAATCAGCTTAGAATCCCTACGTAGCCACAAATAAACCCAGTCCAACGTCCCTTGAATTCCATCGATCCTTACCTAGCACCGAAATAATGCTGACCTTTACTTGACAAGATTCCTTTGCAGAGGCATCACTAGCAATACATCCATTTAATTGGATCTTCATGCGTGGACCTGATAATTTTGTGCCTGTTAGGTAGTAGCAATAGCAATAGCAGTTAGACTTATATACCGCTTCATAGGGCTTTCAGCCCTCTCTAAGCGGTTTACAGAATCAGCATATCGCCCCCAAGGTCTGGGTCCTCATTTCACCCACCTCGGAAGGATGGAAGGCTGAGTCAACCTTGAGCCGGTGAGATTAGAACCGCTGAACTGCAGATAACAGTCAGCTGAAGTGGCCTGGAGTACTGCACCCTAACCACCGCGCCACCTCGGCTCTTCGGTAGGGTCATCTACTGTATACATCTCTCAACCTCTGCTATGATCAACCTTTTGACAATGGGGGTATTGGCTTCTGCACCTGGGATGTAGAAGCAAAGGACACTCCCCAAATGCTTTGGTGACTTTGGACCAGTCAGTGAGTTATAGTCCTGCCTTAGATATGAAAGCCGGTTAGGTGACTTTGGGCCGATCATCAGCACATGGTAAGTTCCAGTACTTCTTAAGCATGAAGGCTGGCAAGATGACCTTGGGCAAGTCACTCTGTCTCAGTCCACGCCACCCCAACAAGGTTGTGGTGGGGAAAATAGGAGGAGGAAGGAGTATGTAGCTAAAGGTGGGATAAAAATCAAATAAATAAACCCATGACTAGTGGGGTCGTTGTTTCAAATATTCTGCATCTCCTTACCTAAATTTCAATTCAATTTTAATTTCAATTTATTGGTATTTGTATGCCGCCCACTTCCAGAGGACTCTGGGCGGCTTACAGAAACAAGGGAATTAAAATTTAAAAATAGAAGTAAATCATTTTAAAAATTACGCAGCATACATACACTTAAAATGGGCTGGATGCTGATCAACAGCCCCAGGCCTGCCGGAAGAGCCAGGTCTTAGTGGCTTTACGGAAGGCCGGAAGAGTAGTGAGGGTCCAGATCTCTACGGGGAGATTGTTCCATAGGGCCGGGGCAGCAACAGAGAAGGCCCTCCCCTGGAGAAACAGAATAACAATGAGGGGGCAAAAAGAATCGGTGAGAACAGGAGCAACTCCCGACTTCCCCCTGTCTTCCCCATTGACTTTCCTAGTAGGAAATTGGCAAGCAACATTGAAAATGTTCACCATGTGACTGAAGCAGCCACAACTTTTGTCAAATTTCAATCCCACAGGAGTCACGGGAGTCCTGGATTTTGGGCACATTCTGTAAATTAGTCCATTTGAGGTTCATTGGTTCAAAAACAAGTTGTGCTTTCGTCCAACTGAAGATTACAAACAAAGAGACACGAGAATTTTATTAGCGTCTACACTCTGCTGACCGACTGTATCGCAAACCCTTTTACAATAATCCTTTCCAACATTCCACTGATTGGAAAGAATAAAAAGGTTATTATTTTTCCAGAAAAGAGGGTGGGGGGGAGGAACACAGAGAGTTGATTCTATTCACACCAGTGCGGCTGAGCGAAAGAAACTATGAAAGAAATGCTAGTGGCAAACAAGAACTTATGTTTATCTCCTGCTGTACTAATGTTTAACTCACATCGTAACATTTATAGCTCCGGGTTAAGCTTTGGCATTAAAAATTGAAAGCTGAAATATTGCTTCTGCCACTGGAAGTAGTAATCAGTCTACTCCAGCTGCAGTTCTACAATACAAGCACAAAGAATTTACAAGGAGCCTCTCCGTTATACTGTCAAATTCACCCAGAGTTCATGGAGAGCGGTTAGTCGTGACTGGCTTCAAATTGGCATTTAACCACCGGCCTACAACAGCTAGGATAATGATGGAAAAGTTGGTTTTTTTTTCAGGCAGGGATGATACTAAGCTGGCAGGAATAGCCAACACCCTAGATGATAGGCTTAAGATCCAGGGGGATCTTGACAAACTTGAAAACTGGGCTCAATCTAATACAATGAAATTCAATGTAGAGAAAAGTAAAGTCTTACACTTAGGCAAGGAACACCCAAAGTACACATATAAACTGGGTGAAACCAGGCTTAACAGTAGTCACTGGGAGAGGGATCTTGGGAGTCTTACTGGACAACCAGCTAAATAGGAGCCAGCCATGTGCGGCAGCAGCCAAAAAAGCCAATGCAATCCTAAAATGCATTAACAGAGGGATACAATCAAGATCAAGGGAGGTACTAACACCACTCTATAAAGCCTTAGTAAGGCCATACCTAGAGTACTGCATCCAGTTTTGGTCACCACACTATAAAAAAGATGTTGAGGCTCTAGAAAGCATGCAGAGAAGAGCAACCAGGATGACGAGGGAACTGGAGTCTAAAACATACGAAGAACGGTTGCAGGAACTGGGCCTGGCTAGTCTAGTGAAGTGAAGGACCTGGGGAGACAGGATAGCAGTCTTCCAATATTTGAGGGGCTGCAACAGAGAGGAGGTGGCCAAGCTATTTTCCAAAGCACCTGAAGGCCAGACAAGGAATAATGGATGGAAACTGAACAAGATTCAACCTGGAAATAAGGATACATTTTCTGACAGTGGGATCAATAAACCAGTGGAACAGATGTTGCCTTCGGAAGCTGTGGGAGCTTCATCATTGGAGGCTTTCAAGAAGAGATGGACAGCCATCAGTCAGAAATGGTGTAGGGTCTCCTGCTTGGGCGGGGGCTGGACTAGATGACCTACAAGGTCCCTTCCAACTCTGTTAATCTGTAATCTGTAAAACCATCCAGATATTGAGAGAAATGTGAACATTGCTCCCTTCCAGAAAGACTGCAGCTAAGTCAATCCCATTGACGTAGAAGTAAATCAAAAATGAAAATTTCAGTAAGTTTGTGGGCTCTGCCAAAAAAGCCTGGATCCTTTCACGATCAGCTCAGGGTGGAAAATTTTGCTTTGGGTACCGAGCTGACATTTTTAACCCTCGCTTGCAAGGCCATGCAACACGTCAGAATTGCCAGAAAATTAAATGAGTATATTCCACTTGCAATGCAAACCACATCATGTGTTCCAGCTCTGCAGACCTACCAAGGAGAAAAATCACGTGAAGTATTAGTACCGCTTTTTAAAGCCTTAGTAAGGCCACACCGGGAGTCCTGCGTCCAGTTTTGGTCACCACATTACAAAAAAAAACCGTTGAGACTTTGGAAAAAGTGGTGGTGGTCATGCCAAAAATCAAAAGAATATTGGCAGAAAATCCAAAAGTGGCTGATAGTGATAAACGAAGAGGAAATAGAATTCACACCGGAACTATTTCTTTGGGGAATTATAAATAATAAATATAACACGGGGGTAATTTACTTAACAATGCATATTATTACGGCAGCAAGAATGGTCTTTACCCAAAATTGGAAAAACAGGAAAGCTACACAGGAAGGGGAAATAATTAGGAAAATTTTGACTTGTGCTGAAATGGATAAATTGAGGTGGGAATTGAAGAATAAAGACGAATCAAAATATGATAAGATCTGGGATAAAGTTTTATCGATGGTTGGAACAAAAAAAGGAAAGACTCAAAATAAGCAATGGCTAAGATTCATAGAGTGGAGACTAGAATTATGTATGAAACTATAATAGTGAAAGTGTATAAGAGAAACACAAAGCATTATGGTTGGAAATACAATATTTCTATATTTGTAAATATGGAACAGATCAAATGTTAAAAAGCAGGGTGGTTACATTGTATAACTTTGTTTCTTAGCATGTATGGCATAGATTTTGCTAGGACAGTTATACTGTGTCCAATGTTTTAATTTGGGTTCAATAAAAAAACTTTTTTAAAAAATGGAAAAAGTGCAGAGAAGAGCAAGTAAGAGGTTTAAAGGTCTGGAGACAAAAACATATGAAGAATGATGGCGGGATTTGGGTTTGACCAGTCTAGAGAAAAAAAAATACTTAGGGGGAGACATGATAGAAGCATTCCAATATTTGAAGGGCTGCCATCAAGAAGAGGTGGTCAACTTATTCTCCAAAAAGCAACTGAAGGCTGGATGGGAAACTAATCAAGGAGAGAAACAACCTGGAATTAAGGAGAAATTTCCTGGCAGTGAGGACAATTAATTGGTGGAACGGCTTCACTCCAGAGGTTGTGAAAGTCTCCATCACTGGAGACTTTCAAGGAGAGGCTGGACAGCCATTTATCCAGGACCATGGGTGAAATTCAGCAGGTTCTGACAGGTTCTGGAGAACCAGGAGCAGAAATTTTGAGTAGTTCGGAGAACCGGCAAATGCCACCTCCGGATGGCCTCAGAGTGGGGTGGGAATGGCGATTTTGCAGTACCCTTTCCCTGCCACGCCCACCAAGCCACGCTCACAGAACTGATAGTTAAAAAAAAAAATGAAATTCACCACTGTCCTGCATGGTATGAAGTCTCCCGCTTGACTGGGGGTGGGTGGGTGTTGGACTAGACCTCCAAGGTCCCTTCCAACTCTATCATTCTATGTTCTATGTACCTTCCTTCCTTGCCAAGCTGGATCTCCAATGCTCTGCCACAAACGCAGCTCTCTCTCTCTCTCCCCCTCTCTCTGTCCCTCTTTCTCTCTCTCTTTTTCTCTCTCTCCCTTTTCTCTTTCTCTTTCTCTCCCCTCTCTCTCTTCCTCTCTTTCTCCCTCTCTTTCTCTCTATCTCTTTCTCCCCCTCTCTCTTTCTCTCTCTCTCGCTCTCTTTCCCTCTCTCTCCCTCTCTCTGTCCCTCTTTCTCTCTTTCTTTTTCTCTCTCTCCCTTTTCTCTTTCTCTTTCTCTCCCCTCTCTCTCTCCCTCTCTTTCTCCCTCTCTTTCTCTCTCTCTCTTTCTCCCCCCCTTTCTCTCTCTGTTTCTCATTTGCCACTTTGATACAGGTGGGATGCAAACCGACAAACCAACAATTCCTCAGCGATGCCTATTGTTCTGCCTGACAGTCCTGCAACCTTAAAATCTTCAGGTATACAATTGGTGACTTATAAACGCTTCTTGTTTGAAACGGAGCCTTTTCTCGGCCACCTGCCTTAGAGGCCGCAAGTGCCCAGTCCTCATGGAAAACCGGCCCGTACCTTTTAATAGCCAACCATAATTGGGATTTTCACTGCAAAGCTACAAAGCAAACTCCCCCATTTTTTTTTCTAATTTCAGTCACTTGCGCCTACAAATCTATTGAAATCTAGATTGTACAAAACGGCTTCTCGGGATTCAAACACAGGCCTGCCAAAAGCTTTTTTTAAGAGTTCTAAATTCCTCATTCGGACTTGAAATTAAACAGGCTCCTTCCGGGTTTTACGACAAAAGGGGCAGTTTTGCTCAGAGAAAAGCGAGCAAATTCGGTTCAATTTCAATTCAGTTCAATTCAGCCTTTGGAGTCACCCCAGGTCTGCCTCCCCTGCCTTAGCTACAAGCCTTGAGTAACGGGTATTCCTCAACTTACAGCCATTCATTTAGCGTCCATTCAAAGTTACAACGGCGCTGAAAGAAGTGACTGATGACCACGTTTCACTCTTCCGACGGTTGCAACATCCTGGTGGTGACGTGATCAGATTTCAGATGCTTAGCAACTGGCATGGATTTGTGACGGCTGCAGTGTCCCGAGCTCATGTGGTCCCTTTTTGTGACCTTCTGACAAGCAACATCAGGATTCATTAACCATTGTGTTACTAACTCAACAAGTGAAGCAATTCACTTAGCCAGTGTGGCAAGAAAGGTCGTAAAACGGGGCAAAACTCACTTCACAGCTGTCTGGCTGAGCAACATAAATTTGGGGATCCGTTACGGTCATACGAGGACTGCCTATCGTGCAGAAAAAGTTAATTTGCCAGCATTATCCACATTTCCCTTCGACGCACCACAGCTCCCAAGGCACATACAGCTCCTGTGAGAAGCAATGAGCTCTTTGCATCATATTGAATGGATTGAAAAATGGCCAATGTAACCACTGGACAAGGAACTTGGGGGAGGAAATGATGGCACACGGAAGATAGCGATGGGAAGCTCAATTGCACCATCCCCCCATTCATCCCCCTCCGGTTCTTTTCCCTGGCTGACTAATTTGCAAAGGCAGTGGGGCGATCCTTATCAGAGGATTCGATTTTATCTCCAGAGGGAACGGGAGCAGATGGGAAAACACACCCAGTGGGGCAGACTTTGAGAAGATGGATATGCTGACACGGAAGTGGAAACAAAAGTGCACACACACCCAGGTTGTTCATCCGACATTCAACGTCAGGCTGTAAATTCTAGTTCTGTCCTAGTCTTGAAAGTCACCTGGGTGACTTTAGAGCCATTCATCAGGAGATGATGACTTCTAGTTCCGCTTTAGCCGTGAAAGCCAGCTAGGTGATTTTGGGCCAATCACCTGGAAATGGTGAGTTCTAGATTTGTCTTAGCCATGAAAGCCAACTAGGTGACTTTGGGCCAATCACCTGGAGATGGTGAGTTCTAGATCCACCGTAGGCATGAAAGCCAGTTGGGTGACTTTGGACCAATCACCCGGAGATGGTGAGTTCTAGTTCCTCATTAGCCATGAAAGCCAGCTAGGTGACTTTGGGCCAATCACTTGGAGATGGTGAGTTCTAGATCCGCCCGAGGCATGAAAGCCAGCTGGGTAACTTTGGGCCAATCACCCGGAGATGGTGAGTTCTAGTCCTGCCTTAGCCATGAAAGACAGCTGGGTGCTTTGAACCAGCCCAACTCACCTCACAAGGTAGTGGTATTTGTAGGGAAAAGCGGAGGAGGAAGGGATGTTGGATATGTCTGCCGTTTTCAATTATGTGTAAAAAATAATAACAACAACAAAGGTAGGATATAAATAAATAAAATACATTAAAATATCCCAAAGCAAGCCATGGCAATATGTATGCTTTTTCATGTCCACATCCCCCTTTATTCTCCTCCATCTATGGCCCCTTTCAAAAACTGGAACCAGTTCTCCTAACATCACCCCAAAGTCCACATGGTGAGTTTTTCTTTTTAAATCAGCTGTGTGATTTACAGATGATGCAGGCAGTGTGAGAGGAAACAGAGGGCAAAGAGATTCAGCAACAATTGTTTGCAATGCCTGATGGTTCTGCCCTATCCATACAATCCCCTGGTCCAGTTCATGGTGCTGAGCCAAGAGTTGCCAGTGTTATAAATGCTGCCATTAAAATGTTTGTTTTAATTCTGACCTCGGAGTCACAGCTGAATGTGAATTAAATGTGAACCAAACAAGGCAGGCAGTGGGAAATTGGAAAACAGACTCCAGGCAGCTGTTGGGCTGGCTGGCTCACAACAACAGACTTTAATTTGGCACTAGAGCCAGACACCGCACCCTGTGTGCCAAGAATAACAGAACAACAGAGTTGGAAGGGACCTCGGAGGTCTTCTAGTCCAACCCACTGCTCAAGAAAGAGACCCTATACCAGTGATGGCAAACCTCTTATCCACAAAGTGCCCAAACTGTGTGCATGCGCATGCCCAAACTGAAAGTCTGGCCCACAGAGTGCTTAGATCCGGCCCATGAGGCTGCCCTGGAAACAGGAGGCCGTCGCAGCCAAAAACAGAGCTCAGGAGCCCGTTTTCTCTGGCAGAGCGCTTGGGTCACCACAGGTGCCCCCAACACAAGTGACATCGAGCTGGCCACACCCCCCTGGCCATGCCCCCCCCTCACCAGGTCAAACACAACTCTGATGTGGCGCTCAATGAAATTTGAGTTTGACACCCCTGCTGTAATAAACTTTGTTCCCTAAACCGGTTGTCTGGTAAACTGGCAAGATTCGTCTTTCTCGCCATGTACATGTATACATCTGAACTAGACGGGGATGTTTCTCTGTGTCATATAATATATGTGGGTATTTGTACAATTTTGTATTTATTTATTTATTTGGTCATGTTTATATAGTGTATATTGGAGGTGGTGAGTCTTTGAGAGGTGTATGCGACAAGATTTCATTTTAATGTATGTCGATTAGTATACATTTGAAGTGACAGTAAAGTTATTCTAATTTCTGACCTGATAATGTTTCCGATTGCTAGCTGCCCTGAGCCTATTTTATAAACAAACAAACAAGTACCATATTTTTCAGAGTATAAGACGCACCTTTTCTGCCCGAAAAAGAGTGTGCGTCTTATACACTGAATACATCATTTCTGGCCTCCCGAAACCCTGCCCCCTTTGCAAAAATGGATGTGCAGAGGGTTTGGGAGGCTTGTAGAGTGCTCCTGGGGGCTAGGGAGGACAAAAACAAGCAAAAAACGGGCCATTTTTTTGCTCGTTTTTGACCCCCCCCAGCCCCCAGGAGCACTTTGCAGGCCTCTCAAACTCTCTGCATGCCCCATTTTTCACAAAAAGTAAGGTGTGCAGAGGGTTTGGGTCAGTGGTGGGTTTTGGGAGGTACGGCCCGGTACTGGCGTACCAGTGGCCACTGGGACCAGCGGCCACCGTACCAGAATAGTGGCTCGTTAAGCCCACCTGCCCATCTACCCACATTCCTTACTGCTTTTTGAGGGAAACGGGCCAATTATGCGCACCCGCACAGCGTACGACGCCTGTGTGACCTCTGCCGAGCAACTGGGGTGTCGCAGGGCGGTGGCATGTGCAAGCATGCGCAGCATGCGTGCCCAAGGTGGACGCCCAGCCCCGACGCAGGGTACCGGTTGCGATGGTATCTGGAACCCACCACCGGTTTGGGAGGTCTGCAGAGTGCAAAAACTTTTTTTTCTAATTTACCTCTTCAAAACCTGGGCGCGTCTTATACTCTGAAAAATACGGTAATCAGGCATAATAAGGTATGTCTTATTTATGGACTTCCCAAAAGTCACTGGAAAACCTTTTTAACAAGCAGCCCCCGTTGCTTTGGAGAGCGCTATTATACAATCTATGAAAATAGTATTTAGAGCCTGTATAATTGTTGACGGCTAAGTGCTAATGACATTATATAAACAGGCATCAAAAGTCACCACTTCATACTGTGGGGCAAAAAAGTATTTAGTCAGCCACCAATTGTGCAAGTTCTCCCACTTAAAAAGACGAGAGAGGCTTGTAATTGACATCATAGGTAGACCTCAACTATGAGAGACAAAATGAGAAAACAAATCCAGACAATCACACTGTCTGATTTGGAAAGAATATTTTTGTAAATTATGGTGGAAAATAAGTATTTGGTCAATATCAATAGTTTATCTCAATATTTTGTTATATATCCTTTGTTGGCAATGACAGAGATCAAATGTTTTCTGTAAGTCTTCACAAGGTTGACACACACTGTTGCTGGTATGTTGGCCCATTCCTCCATGCAGATCTCCTCCAGAGCAGTGATGTTTTGGGGCTGTCGCTGGGCAACATGGACTTTCAACTCCCTCCAAAGGTTTTCTACGGGGTTGAGATCTGGAGACTGGCTAGGCCACTCCAGGACCTTGAAATGCTTCTTACGAAGCCACTCCTTCGTTGCCCGGGCGGTGTGTTTGGGATCATTGTCCTGCTGAAAGACCCAGCCACGTTTCATCTTCAATGCCCTTGCTGATGGAAGGAGGTTTGCACTCAAAATCTCACGATACATGGCCCCATTCATTCTTTCCTTACACGGATCAGTCGTCCTGGTCCCTTTGCAGAGAAACAGCCCCAAAGCATGATGTTGCCACCCCCGTGCTTCACAATAGGTATGGTGTTCTTTGGATGCAACTCAGCATTCTCTCCTCCAAACACGATGCGTTGTGTTTCTACCAAACAGTTCTACTTTGGTTTCATCTGACCAAATGACATTCTCCCAATCCTCTTCTGGATTTTATTTATTTATTTATTTATTTGGAGTTTTTATATGCCGCCCAATCCCAAAGGACTCCGGGCGGCTTACAAGAAATATAAAAAACACATAACGATAAAACAATTAAAAACAACAGACACCCCTCATACATTCATTCTAGTCGGGGCCGGATCTCAACAGTGAGGTCAACAGCCCCAGGCCTGCCAGAACAGCCAAGTTTTTACGGCTTTCCTGAAGGCCATGAGAGTGGGTATGGTCTGGATTTCCGGGGGGAGCTGGTTCCAAAGAGTCGGAGCAGCCACCGAAAAGGCTCTCCTCCGAGGGCCCGCCAGCCGACATTGTTTGGCCGACGGCATCTGAAGGAGGCCCAATCTGTGGGATCTTACTGGCCGCTGGAAGGTATGTGTCAGCAGGTGGTCTCGAAGGTATCCTGGCCCTAAGCCATGTAGGGCTTTAAATAACCAACACCTTGAATTGAGTCCGGAGACCAATTGGTAGCCAATCCAGCTCACGGAGGATAGGTGTAACATGGGTGTACCTCGGCACACCCAATATCGCCCGCGCGGTCGCATTCTGAGCTAACTGCAGTCTCCGAACGCTTTTCAAGGGTAGCCCCATGTAGAGCGTGTTACAATAATCCAGCCTCGAGGTGACAAATGCTGATCATCCAAATGCTCTCTAGCAAACTTCAGACGGGCCCAGACATGTACTGGCTTAAGCAGGGGGACACGTCTGGCACTGCAGGATCTGAGTCCCTGGCGGCATAGTGTGTTACTGATGGTAGCCTTTGTTACGTTGGTCCCAGCTCTCTGCAGGTCATTCACTAGGCCCCCCATGTGGTTCTGGGGTTTTTGCTCACTGTTCTTGTGATCATTTTGACCCCACAGGGTGAGATCTTGCGTGGAGCCCCAGATCGAGGGAGATTACCAGTGGTCTTGTATGTCTTCCATTTTCTAATTATTGCTCCCACAGTTGATTTCTTCACACCAAGCTGCTTGCCTATTGCAGATTCAGTCTTCCCAGCCTGGTGCAGGTCTAAATTTTGTTTCTGGTGTCCTTCGACAGCTCTTTGGTCTTCACCATAGTGGAGTTTGGAGTGTGATTGTTTGAGGTTGTGGACAGGTGTCTTTTATACTGCTAATAAGTCAAACAGGTGCCATTAATGCAGGTAATGAGTGGAAGACAGAGGAGCCTCTTAAAGAAGAAGTTACTGGTCTGTGAGAGCCAGAAATCTTGCTTGTTTGTAGGTGACCCAATACTCATTTTCCACCATAATTTGCAAAAAAATTCTTTCCAAATCAGACAATGTGATTGTCTGGATTTGTTTTCTCATTTTGTCTCTCATAGTTGAGGTCTACCTATGATGTCAATTACCGGTACAGGCCTCTCTCATCTTTTTAAGTGGGAGAACTTGCACAATTGGTGGCTGACTAAATACTTTTTTGCCCCACTGTACATGCCACATTCCTGGGTAAAAATAGATCCTACCAGATTCAAGCAGTCAGGATGGTAAAAGGCTGGAGTTTCCAGAACATTGGCAAAAAGGTAGGCTAAGGCTAATATTCTATGTTGAAATGGCTTCACGAGTCAAAATGAATTTGGTTTTATTTATTCCATCATTTTTTAAAATGTATTTTGGACCTGCCCAGCTCCCCCAGAGAGGGACTCGTTCATTCATAGGGGACAAATCCCAGTAAAAGGACAAACCTTTGGAGGTTCTAACCCAGTGTTTCTCAACCTTGGTGACTTTAAGTCCTGTGGACTTCAACTCCCAGAATTCCCCAGCTGTGCTGGCTGGAGAATTCTGGGAGTTGAAGTCCACAGGACTTAAAGTCGCCAAGGTTGAGAAACGCTGCATCTAATCAGTGGTGGGTTTCTATTTTTTTCCTCCTACCGGTTCGCTCGTGCATGCGCAGAAGCATCCGGGCGGGTGGGTGGAGCCTCCCCCTGCTGCCACTACTGGTTCTCCCGATCCGGGCCAAACAGGGAGCAACCCACCCCTGGTTCTAATGTACAGTTTGTCTATTCCTGTCGCGGTTTGAGAAGAGACTCTGCTGGGGAATCTATGACACTTCCCACGAGGAAACCCTCACGCTAACTAACTAATGTCCAGCTCCACCTAGGCCCGTGATGGTGAAACCTATGGCACAGTGCCAGATCTGGCATGCAGAGCCCTCTCTGCTGGCGTGCACACCGTCACCCCAGCTCAGATCTCCGTGGCGGTTTCTTTCGTTAGCTTCTCTTTCCCTGCAAACGACGAAACAGAAGCTCGCAGAAGAAACAGATCTTACCTCTTGCAGCGCTGCTGGTATTGGGAGGCCGTGGTCTTTGAGTCTCCTCTGCGCATGTGCGTATGTGTGTGTTTGTACGGGGATATGCACCTTTCAGTTTGGCCATGCGTGTGCACAGAGTTTGGGCACTCGGTGGATAAAAGTTTCGCCATCACTGCCAATGTTTCTCAACGTCAGCCCCATGAAAGTGTGTGGACTTCAAGTCCCAGAATTCCCCAAGCAACATGGGTGCACAGTGTCTAGTTTCATTTACCTAATTTGGCAATGAAACATCTGCAAGGAAACAACCAAGCTCAGAGAACACCAAGGACCCCAGAATCCTCCTCCTTCTCCTCCTCCTCAGCTCCTCCTCCTTCCTCTCTTCTAGCACTGATGATGCCAAACTAGGTAACATCTAGTTACCTAGAAACATTTGCAAAAAAACCCACCAAGCTCAAAGACCACCAAGGACCCCACAGTCCTCCTCCTCCTCACCTCCTTCTATTTAGAATAGAATAACAGAGTTGGAAGGGACCTGGAGGTCTTCTAGTCCAACCCCATGCTTAGGCAGGAAACCCTACACCACTACAGATAAATGGTTATCCAAGGTGGCGCAGTGGTTAAATGCAGCACTGCAGGCTGACTGCTAGATCAGCAGTTCAGCGGTTCAAATCTCACCAGCTCAGGGTTGACTCAGCCTTCCATCCTTCCGAGGTGGGTAAAATGAGGACCCGGATTGTTGTTGGGGGCAATATGCTGACTCTGTAAACCGCTTAGAGAGGGCTGAAAGCCCTATGAAGCGGTATATAAGTCTACTGTTATTGCTATTATTGCTATAATCTCTTCTTTAAAACCTCAAGTGTTGGAGGATTCACAACTTCTGGAGGCAAGTTGTTGCACTGAGTAATTGTTCTCACTGTCAGGAAATTTCTTCTTAATTCTAGATTGCTTCTCGCCTTAATTAGTTTCCACCCACTGCTTCTTGTCCTGCCTCAGGAACTTCATAATAGGACTGACTCCCTCTTCTTTGTGGCAACCCCTGAGATATTGGAAGACTGCTATCATGTCTCCCCTGGTCCTTCTTTTCATTAAACTAGACGTACCCAGTTCCTGCAACCGTTCTTCATATGTTTTAGTCTCCAGTCCCCTAATCCTCTTTGTTGCTCTTCTCTGCACTCTTTCCAGAGTCTCCACATCTTTTTTACATCGTGGCGACCAAAACTGAATGCAGGATTCCAAGTGTGGCCTTACCAAGGCATTATAAAGTGGTATTAACACTTCAAGTAATCTTGATTCTATCCTCACCCCACTCACCCTTCTCTTCTAGCATTGATGAGGTTACTTTCAAAAAATACAGTATCTACAAAGAAAAAGCCCAACCGAGCTCAGAGAACACCAAGGAATCCACAGTTCAACCCTAAGCTGCAAATATTCTAATCTATTGCTACTTCCAGAATCCACACGTACCTCAGATTTGGGGTGGGGGTGGGGGTGGCGGCCTATATTAACTGGGGGTGCAGGCTTGTCCCTGTCATCAAACACACCATACAAGGAGAAACTGAGTTTTTTTTAAACAGGGAAATGGAATTCTCTTGATGCGACGTAGCCTCCTCTTCGGAGGAAATATGAAAAGGCCAACATTGATTGAGTAGCACTTTTAGAGCAAGCCTTAACTGGGTCATTCTTCTTGGCATGGCAAAGCTTACTTGGGAAACTAGCAGAACGGTGAAGGATTGCTAGATCTCCACACGTGGCAAACCACACCTAAGCCAACAACTCCTTCAGCCACACGTCTGATGGAACAGATGGGACCAGCCAGTTCTTCAGCTTGTTCGGTTCCTGTCTTTAAAAAGTCTTCAATAATGTATGTATGTTCAACACCACCAAAAGGCCACCTATCGAGTTCGTGCAGTCTGGACCAGTTCTACTCCAGTCACCCGTTTAGTCTGGCCTGGTTTGAGATGGAACATTTGATTCTACTGGATAGCCATTCTTTCTTGTTATCAAGATTATACACACGCGCACACACACACACACACACACACACACACACACACACACACACACACACACACAGGATTCCAGGCAGACCATCGTATGTACAACATTAATGGCTTGGAGGCCAGTTCATAAACACCTAAATCAGCCTTTTCTCCCACCCAGGCCGCTGTCCGTCCCCCCCCCGCGGCCCCCCAAATGGGGTAGATTCCTTCTGTCTGTGACAACCTCCCAATCTGCGGTCCGAGGCGCCTCTGCCTCTGGCGAACGCTTGCGGATTTACATTGGCAGGTCAGATGTGTTTTTATTGAGGTCACCGTCGCATCCTCAATGTTTGTAAACTGTTTGGGCCGTTTTAAATAAGGGGGAGGTCTTGGTTTAAATTATTTCTTGCCAAACTTCGAACAGGAGGAAACTCCTGGGAACTTTGAGATGGGCTTCTGGCACACCATGAGCTAAAGCACCTTTAGACTCACTAGGTGGTCTAAGCTAGTATTAGCAGCCTACTAGGAGTAGTAAGAACCTCAGCCTCAAGAGAACTGGGTTCTGATCGCCCCAAAGCACGGAATGATCTTGGCTAAATGCTTTACCTAACCAATTTTATAGGCTCTTGTGAAAATAATTGGCTTTATTATACTATCTTATTTGCTTTTTTTTATTTTAACATGATAGATAATTTCATCTTTTGGGCCTTTTGGACGTAAGTAAAATTGACTGATTGAATTTCGTAGCAATTAAGTTCTTTAAAATCATTGTGAGCGTGATCCCTACAGGAAACAGCAGGTTAAAATCGTTTGAATTAATACATTCATGGAGATTGTTCTGTGTTCTGCTGGGTTCATTTCCCCAAGCCAAGATTCACTTAACAGCCGGGTTACTAACTTAACACCTGCAATCATTCACTTAACAACTGTGGCAAGAAAGGTTGTAAAATGGGGCAAAACACACAACAAATGTTTCGCTTAGCAACAAAAGTCTAGGGGTGAATTGTGGTCATAAATTAAGGACCAGAAATTAGCCATTCCATTTAAGGATGGAGACTGCTTACGCACAAGCCTCATCCAGCTGAGAATAGCAATAGCAATAGCAGTTAGACTTATATGCCGCTTCATAGGGCTTTCAGCCCTCTCTAGGCGGTTTACAGAGTCAGCATATCGCCCCCCACAGTCTGGGTCCTCATTTCACCCACCTCGGAAGGATGGAAGGCTGAGTCAACCTTGAGCCGGTGAGATTAGAACCGCTGAACTGCAGATAACAGTCAGCTGAAGTGGCCTGCAGTACTGCACCCTAACCACTGTGCCACCTCGGAGAAGGGAAGGGGAGGGAAGGAAGGAAATATAGAAAAGAGAGGGGGGAAAGGAAAGAAGAAAGGAAGGAGAAGGGAATGAAAGAAAAGGAATAAAAGAGGAAAGAAAGTAAACGGAAGGGGAGGGGAGGGGAGGGAAGGAAGGGGAGCAGAGAGGAGAGGGGAATCTATTGACAATGGAATGGAATGGAATGGAAGGGAAGGGAAGGGAAGAGAAGAGAAGAGAAGAGAAGAGAAGAGAAGAGAAGAGAAGAGAAGAGAAGAGAATCTATTGACAAGGAAAGGGAAGGGAATCTATTGACAATGGAAGGGAAGGAAAGGGAAAATATAATAGTATTAAGAATAGAAAATAGAAAATAGGGAAGGAGAGGGGAGGGGAAGGAAGAGAGAGAAGAGAAGGGAAGGGAATCTATTGACAATGGAAACGAAGAGAAGAGAATCTACTGACAATGGAAGGGAAGGGAAAATAGAATAGTATTAAGAATAGAAAATAGAAAATAGGGGAGGGGAGGGGAGGGAAGAGGCAAAATGTCTGTTATTGAGGCTTCAAAGACCCCTTTCAGATGGCTTCCAGTCACTCCCAGCTGGGAAAAATTGGAGTAAAAAGGCATCTGAGTTACATGTCCAGGTTAAGCCTTAAGTGGGAAAGGATAAGTGGTATTAAATTTAGGAGACTATTGATGCAAACCTCAAGAAATCAAGTAAATTTTTTCAAGGGAGGCAGAGGCATTGTTCTTCCAATGGGAAATGACAGAGAGGAAGAACCGTCAATTATCTTACTTTTCAAATACATTAATGCCCATTTCCTACATTTATTGGCGGTGACATCTTGACCCGAAGTAAATTTAATGCTGCAGCTCTCTAAATGTGGTTATAGAAGGTGGGTGCCATCAGAAGGACCCTTCCCTTTCTCTTGCTTAATAGCCTTGGTCAAGACTCAAGTTTACCCAAACGCTTAACTCATCAGACAGATCAGGTGGTTCCCAATATATCAGCTTTCAACAACATACCTTCTGTATATGGACTTACATATTAATAAGGTAAAGGTTCCCCTCGTACATATGTGCTAGTCGTTCCCGACTCTAGGGGGCGGTGCTCATCTCTGTTTCAAAGCCGAAGAGCCAGCACTGTCCGATGATGTCTCCGTGGTCATGTGGCCACCATGACTAAACCATGAAGGTGTACGGAACGCTGTTCCCTTCCCACCAAAGGTGGTTCCTCTTTTGCTACTTGCATTTTTTAACCTGCTTTGGAACTGCTAGGTTGGCAGAAGCTGGGAGAAGTCACGGGAGCTCACTCCCTTACGCGGTGCTAGGGAGTTGAACCACTAAACTGCCAACCTTTCTGATCCACAAGCTCAGCATCTTAGCCACTGAGCCACCCTTTACATATTAATAGGAACATGCAAAATGTGTGCCTTCCCAGACTAAGCGGGTAGTCCAGTTGCCTGTTGAAAAAAGCGCCTGCAGGACAACTGTGTTACTAAACTTAACAACTGCAGTGATTCACTTAACAACTGCGGCAAGAAAGGTCATAAATTGGGGCAAAACTCACTTAACCTCTTTCTTAGCAGTGGACATAAGTGGAGGACTATCTGCAGTTAAAAGGATGTGCAAAGGATGCTCTTTTTTGGTGGGGGTCAGGATGGTCGAAGTTGTAGCGGATGGTCAGAGCAGAGCAGATAAGAAATACGGGTTGTCTATTTCAGAATCAAAGAAAGACAGAAAGCAAAATATCCAAGACAAAATAAGGTTTGTTCAGGTGCCAATATACCGTTTTCAACCACGATTTCAGGGGGCAAACAAATAAAACTTTCTGCCTGATTGAAATAATCCATAATGCACCGCCAACAAAAAATGCTTACCGCTGGGGTTGAAAGCCATGCAGCAAATGGGCTTCTCGTGGGCCGGGAAGTGAGCTACGATGCCGTCACTGTCGGAGTCCTCGCTCACCAGCACCTGGGTAATAGAAAATGGAAGGTGAACAGCACAACTTACATTTGATTCTATTACATTAGAGGCCCAGGGATTCCTCTAGCAGGTAAGGCACCAGGCTACAAAGTGGGAGTTCTAGTGCTGCCTTAGGCATGAAAGTCAACTGGGTGACTTTGGGTCAATCACCAGGAGATGGTGAGTTCTAGTCCCGTCTTAGGCATGAAAGCCAGCTGGGTGACTTTGGGCCAGTCTTTTTCTCTCTGCCTAACCCACCTCACAGGTTTATTGCTGCAAGGAAATAAGAGGAGGAAGATATGTTAGATAACTTTGCCACCTTGAGTTATTTGTACAAAGAATAAAGGTGGGATGCAAATATCATAAACCAAGGAGCAAACAAATAAAGTATTCCTTTCCTAAGTCATCCAAGTAAGGGGTGACCCCATAAAGATCATTACGCACAAGGATAATTATATCTGCTAGCAAAGGGCCTCCTTCCACCAGCTCAAGCATCTTCCACTGGGAATCAGAATGAGGTATGGTAAAAACACGACGTGGGATCAGACCTGGGTAGCATTTCATGTTGTCATGAAATCACCATAGACAACTCCATTTTTTACCAAAGCACAACCCACCAAGTTCCCCAGGAGTTCTTACTAACACAAACCTATCCGAAGGAGGCGCCTGACTCCATGCACCACCTCTCCTTCAAGTCATTGTTAACTCTTACTGACCACAATGATAGACTTTCTCCATGGTGAATTATCCCTAATCTAGACTTCCAAAATTATTATTTTTTCAACCTGTTCTATGGGATCCCTAGTGCTCTCTGAGCTTGGCGGGTTTCTTGCAGGTGTTTCATAACCCAACTGGCTAACATCATCAGTGCCAGAGATGATGATGGAGATGGAGGAGGAAGATAATTGCAGGGTTCTTGGTGCTCTCTGAACTTGGTGGTTTCTTGCAGACATTTCATGACCCAACAGGGTAACATCCTCAGTGCTAAATGTCAACTCATAAAGTTGCCATGGTGAAGGAAGGGCGGGGGAGTGCATTCCACGCATACCTTCGGCTAAAGTCGGATCTCAGATTACTGCAGCAGACTTGGGAGGGGTGCACCTCATTGGGGAATGTGATTTATGACACAGACTGAGGGGAGGGGAGGAAGAGGGGTAAAGTTCAGCTATAATTCAAATGAGGCTCAGATCTGACTGCAATAAGGTTTTGCAAAAATGGTGCTCCTAATAAATGAGTAGTTTTCTTTTGAAACTTGGCTCCAGACTCATGACTCATGAATCAATTTTCTTTTGAAACTTGGCTCGAGACTCATGACACTAGAAGGGAGTGGGGTTTGCAGAGAGGAGGAGGAGAAAGAGGAGGAAGAGAAGGACAACTGTGGGGTCCTCGGCGCTCTCTGAGCTTGGCTGTTTTCTTGCAGGCATTTCATTGCCCAGCTAGGTAACATCATCAGTGCTAGAAAAGAGTGGGGTTCGCTCACTGTTTACATACAAATGGTTTGGCCTATCAGTGCGGATGGGAGTGTTGATCTCTTGTGGGGTCCTTATTGCTCCCTGAGGTTGGCTGTTTTCTTGCAGACATTTCTTTAATCCAATAGCAAACATCATCAGGGCAAAACCCCGCTTTCTGTGCAATTCTACACAACTGTGCAATGGCCCTTGTATATGCAGTTGACGTGAGATTGTGTTGTGTGAAAAACAGCACTATCCACTCAGCAATCCAACTGAGGTCGAATCTAATGCACCACTGAGACAGCTGTGGTATTGTTAATTAAACTGAGTCTTCATCGAGGTCGTAAATATTCATTGAACGAGTGGTGAGTAATTGTTATAGCTAATCCAGAAATCTAATATTGGTTGTTGTTTTTTCCCTAAATCCCCCTCAAGTTAGACATGATACTTTTGGCCAACCTTACAGCTGGCTAACAGGAAAAGATGCATCCTTCCAGCCCAACACAGTGATATAATTATTCTGCAAGATGTATAATCACAAAGGATAATTTCCAACACACAAGCTGACACAGATAAAAGCACCTCTAAAAATATTCTGGCTAAGGGCAAACAATTTGCAGGGAAAAGGCTAACTATCCCCAATGGGGAACCTCAGTGGATCGTCTCTTTTTAATGGAATCCAGTATCAAACTAATTTGATTTGAGCTAGCTTCGGTTTAGTCAGAGCTATTAATCTGCAACAAAAATTTCTTCCTGAGAAAAAACAGAGATCCTTCAATAGAAATTAAGGCAGGAAGTGTCACCAGATGCCGAGATTGTATTATCATATGTGGTGGACATGTTCAGAGGCAAAAAAAAAACATTGGGCAAAAATTCATATGTGGTTGGAAAGGATGATACAGCAGCATATTGATTGAAAGCCGGAACTGTTTTTGTTGGGTATTTTACCAGAGAAATATAGTATAGAAAATATATATTTGATTATTCATGTAACAACTGCAGCTAGAATTGTATTTGCAGAAAATTGGAAAATGGGAAAAAAATTCCCTCAGAGGGAGAGGGAATTAAAAAATTATTAGACTGTGCAGAAATGATCAGATTAACGTTGGCAATTAAAGAGAAGGAAGAATCGGATGGGTTTTTTTTTTAATCACTGGACAGAAAGTGAATATAGGCGAGAACAAAGAGAAATCTGAATAAATTGGGAAAGAAAACAGAATTATAGGGGAGGAGCTGAATTAAAAGGCAATGGAAATGTAAAGGTAAAAGGAAAGATAAGAATACATTAAAAATGATGTAAATGTTAAACATGATGACACACACATTGTACTCAGATGACACACTGCCAGATTAATGGTGTAAGAGTGGTTGTGGAAAAATATTTTTTCTTACATTAAAATATAGAAATAAATAAAAATTAAGGCAGGTGCTCTGAAGTTCAGAGGGAATGAAGGAGGAGAGAGGAGGGAGGGAGGGAAAGAGAGAGAGAGAAAGAGAGAGAACGAAAGAGAGAGAGAAAGAGGGGGATAGAGAGAGAAAGAGAGAGAGAAAGAGAGGGAGAGAGGGAGGGAGAGAGAGAGAGAAAGAGAGAAAGAGAGAAAGAGAGAGTTCTCTTCTATAAGGTACAGAGGAAGACGAGGAAGAATGATAGGATCGCAGGGCTGGAAGATACCTCAGAGATCTTCTAGTCTAACCCACTGCTCAAGGCATACTTTGAATGCTGTGGGAGAAAAGAAATTGCAGACTACATGAACCAGAAGCACCATTTAGGTGGCTCTGAGGACAGAGATAAACCTCCAAGGGGCCTCAACAGCTCTCTAAAAGGATGCAAATGACCAGCTGTCTGCAAGGAGTATGAATCCTTCCATCCTCCGCCATCTGGTCAGAGCGGAAGAAGCTTCTTGGATGAGAAGTAAAACATCTTCAAAGAAAAAACAAAAAAGCACCTTTGGGTCAAGGCAGAAGACTTTATACTGTATATGCAGGTCAAATAGCTGCCCAGTCTATTTTCAAAAACTCCTCCAAAGATGGAGCACTCACAATTCCAGAAGACAAGCTTTTCCACTGATTAATTGCACTCATCATCAGGAAAATTCCTCCTTATTTTCAGATTGGATCTCTCTCAGGTGAGCTTCCACCCCATTACTTCCTTCTCCTGTCCTCAGGTTCTCTTGGGAATAAGCTGACCCCCCCTCTTCTTTGTGGGAGCCCCTTAGACATTGGAAGACTGCTATCCTGTCTCCCCTGGTCCTTCTTTTAATTAGATCGTCCCAGTTCCCGCAACCGTTCATCATACGATTTATCCTCCGGCCCCCTCATCATCTTTGCTGCTCTTCTCTGCACTCTTTCTAGAACAGGGGTGTCCAACTCAATTTCATCGGGGGCCACATCAGGGTTGTGTTTGACCTTGGAGGACTGGGGTGAGGGTGGGGCATGCCTGGGTGGGGGGGATGGTGGGCGTGGCCATGGTGGGCGTGACATGGGACTCGTGCAAGGGGCGCCTGTGGTGACCAAATGCTAAGGCAGGACTTCCCTGAGACCCTAACTCACTCTCATTATAATCTTCCTTCCTTCTTCTCTTCTTTTTCCTTCCCTCTTCATTCTCCTTTCATCTTCCTTCCCCTCTTTTCTTCTTTTTCCTTCCTTGCTCTCTTCCCATCTTCTCTTCTTTTCCTTCGCCTTTCCTCTTTCCCTTTCTCCTTTCCTGTCCCTTCTTGCACGCTCAAATGCAACAGGGAAGAAACATTTCTCCTTTTGTTTTGCTAGCCCTCTGTCAGCGAAAACAGAACTTGGGGAGAGTCCCAATTTTGGCCTGGATGGCCTCCCGCAGCTTCATTTTCACTGGCAGAGGGCTGCGGGAGGCTGTTGCAGCTGAAAACTGGGCGCAGAGAGGCTGTGTGCAACTCCCCCCCCCAACTCCATTTTTGCTAGCAGCTCCGTGGGCTGATCTGCTATTTCCAGCAAACCCCCCACCCACCCCAGGCCAGATCTGAGCACCCCACGAGCCGAATCTGGTCCGCGGGCCTTGAGTTTGACACCCCTGTTCTAGAGTCTCAACATTTTTTTTTTATTATGGCAACCAGAACAGGAAGCAAGTGTGGCCTCATTAGTGGGGTGTAAAAGTTTAATGAAAAGAAGGACCAGGGGAGACAGGATAGCAGTCTTCCAATATCTCAGGGGCTGCCACAAAGAAGAGGGAGTCAAGCTATTCTCCAAAGCACCTGAAGGCAGGACAAGAAGCAATGGGTGGAAACTAATCAAGGAGAGAAGCAACTTAGAACTGAGGAGAAATTTCCTGACAGTTAGAACAATTAATCAGTGGAACAGAAGTTGCCTCCAGAAGTTGTGAATGCCCCAACACTGAAAGTCTTTAAGAAGATGCTGGATAGCGATTTGTCTGGAACGGTATAGTGTTTCCTGCCTAGGCAGAGGGTTGGACTAGAAGACCTCCAAGAACCCTTCCAACTCTGTTATTCTATTATATTTTCCATTCTCTTCTCCATTCTCTTCTATTCTCCCTTCTCTTCTCTTCTCTTCTCTTCTCTCCTCTCCCCTCTCTTCTCCCCTTTCTCTTTTCTCTCCTCTCTTCTCTTCTCTCTTCTCTCCTCTCCTCTCTTTTCTCTCCCCTCTTCTCTTTTCTCTTCTCTCCTCTTCTCTCCTCTCTTCTCTTGTCTTCTCTTCTATTGTGTCACTGCACACATTGCCGCTCTGCCTGCTCTCCCTCTAGGCCTATTCTCCAAGGCACCTGAGGGTAGAACAAGAAGCAATGGGTGGAAACTAATCAAGGAGAGAAGCAACTTAGAACTGAGGAGAAAACTCCTGATAGTGAGAACAATTAATCAGTGGAACAGAAGTTGTGAATGCCCCAACACTGGAAGCCTTTAAGAAGATGTTGGATAGCCATTTGTCTGAAATGGTATAGGGTTTCCTGCCTAGGCAGGGGGTTGGACTAGAAGGCCTCCAAGGTCCCCTCCAACTCTGCTATTGTATTGTATTGTATTGTATTGGTAGTATCACTTCCCCTGATCCTGATGGCATGGGAGGAAGTAAAATGGCCAGGGCAGTCAGTTATCGTATCTGTGAAAAGAGTGCAATCATAAATAAACAGCCAATAAAAGCCGACATGGGTAGGTTGGTGTTTTATTGTTGGAAGGTCGTTTGTCTGCTAAGTGATTGGCCTGAGGCCCAAAGGGTGGCTCTGTTCATAGATTCTTGACATTTGATAGGCCATCTTTGTTGGCTGCGGCTTTTTAAAATCAATTCTTAACCAAATGGAAATTAAATACTGGTACAATCTGTCGCTCTCTTCTCCCTAATAGATTCTCAGCCTTCAGCGCCACAAAGCAACATTAAAAAAACCGGACAGTTTATCAAGGAAGAACATGTCAAAGAAACGATGGTCGCCTGGGCGAAAATTTTTGGATATAACATGGAGTTGGCTAAGTGGGAAAAACTATGGATACTTAATCGGAAACTAACATTGGCTACATTGGCGTATAAAGAAAATCTTTATTAGATGTTCTACAGATGGCATCTCCCTCTAGCACGGCTCTCCAAAATGTTTAAAAATCTGGCCCCAAATTGTTGGAAGTGCAAAAAAACACCAGGCACTTTTTATCATATGTGGTGGACATGCAATGAGGACAAAAGATATTGGAAAATGATTCAATCATGGTTAGAACAAATGGTGGGAGAACAAATTTTGTTTGAACCAGAAATTTTTCTCCTAAGCATAATATCGGAAGGATTTAAGAAAAATGTACTCTATACATGTACTAACTGTGGCACACATAACTTTTGAGCAGTATTGGGGGAAAAATATATCATCAGAGCTAGATATAATCAGAAAAGTGTTGGCCTGTGCAGAAGCAGATAGTCTCCCTCTTGAAAATAAAGGGGAATCAGAATAGTTTGAAGTCTGGAACAGATTTTATGATTGGTATAAGACAAGGTGACAAGATGGAACAAACTGTACATATTGTGATTGGACAGAAGGATAGACAATGCACTAAGTGGGCTAATAGTCAATGGATGAGACTAATTGTATATAATGTGATTGTATGGTCACTTCGACTTCGCGGTACTGCTTTGTTTTAAATGTAAAAACAATAAAAATATTTTTTTTAAAGAAACAGAGAGTTTACATGGAGAGTATCAAGAGTTGATCTACAAGATCTCCATTTAGGACGCGGTCCTTCCAAAGTTCAACCTTCACAACAAAGTGAAAACTGCATTTTTAATGAATTCCAGTCGATTTTAAAGGGAAATCTACTGTTTGGATGGTCTGAATTGCTCACGGCTACTTTACAGAATGGTAGAGCAGTACAATATAGATACCCAGAGGTATTTCACGAGAAAGAGTCCTCCACTCTTCTGCTCGCAACAGAATTTCTTATGCCACCAGACTTGAAATTTTGGGCTTGGACAATTTAGAACTGCATTGCCCTCGGTCTGACCTAAGCGTAGTACACAAAATTATCTGCTCCAATGTCCTACCTGTCAATGAATACTTCAGCTTCAACCACAACAACACAGGAGCGCACAATGGATACAAACGGATGGTAAACCGCTCCACGCCTGATTGCAGAAAATAGGACTTCAGTAAGAGAGTTGGGATGCACTACGTGACACTTTGGTTTCCCCCACAAACCTCCAAAACTTTAACCTTACACGATCTATTGTTGACCTCACCCCATTTCTATCAGGTCTTTAAGGGGCGTGCATAAGCGCCCCAGTGTGCTTACCGTCCCTGTCCTAATATTCCCTTGTATTCGTATTCGTGTATTCACAATCATATCTATACTTCAGTGGTGGGTTGCAGGCAAAACGCCCCGGTATAGGCATACCGTAACTTGCCCGGAGCACCGGATACCGTTCCAGTACGGTGCTCTGGAGGGCCCACCCGCCCGCCCGAGCTCCTTACCGGTCTTTTAAGTCTTCAGCACTTCCGCGCATGTGCATGGCACGTACAGCGCCTGCGCAATGCTCCGCTGAACAGCTAGAGCATGGCAGAGGCGCTAAGACCCATGGACGCGCTGCGTGCGTCCATATGGACGCTGCCAGGCCCAGATCCGGAACCCACCACTGCTATACTTAGATCTGTTATCTAATTCATGCTTGATGAAATAAATAAATATAAATAAATAAATAAGAAAAGAATTAAAGAGCTGTATCTATTTTAAACATTCCAAGTATTTCACGTGTACAGTAGAATCTTTGGTCACGAAAGCTTCTGACCATGATCGAATCGAGTTCCGACGAAAAAATTCACTTTTTCCCTCCCCGCAGCCAATGTCCCCTTCCATGCCCCCGCCTTTTTTTTCCGGTAAGCAGCATATTTCCAAAATCAGGTTCAGGCCATAGACCTGGGTGTTGTGGCCCACCAGCACAGCTGATGGTAGACTCGGACAGTGAGGAGGTTGGGGAGGAAGATGGGCCAGTCCTGGAGTCTGGAGAAGTCTCGGACGAGGGCTTGTGTCGGAGGCAGAGAGGGGGGCAGAGCCGTTGGACAGTTATCAGCTGCCTTTGGAGTAGGAGATCAGTGGGGCAGAACAGCTGGAGCCTGTTCTCAATATGCGCATACACAGAGCTGCCAGGAGAAGGGAACAGCTGAGGAACAAGGGGTGATGGGAGTAAGGCCACAGGTGGATGGTGAATGGCCCCTCTCATAGGGAATAAAAAGGAGCAAAGGGGGAGTAGAGTTTGCAGGAGACAATGAGTTCCATTCATTAGGGTGAAGATCTCTTCCTGATTCCTTGCCAAGTAATTGCTGCTACAGCGTGGCGTTTAGAAGATCTCGGCCTGGCAGCTCTCCAAGCCTGATAAAGGTCTGTGGTTGTGAAATCTCTTGAAAGACTGTTGGCCGGGACTTTGCTGGAGAGGAATTCACTTTACCTAAATAAAAGAGATTTTATCAGGACGAGGAGTCTACTTCATGCTCTTGGGAAGCCTAGGTCAGAACACTGGGGTTGGGGACCCCTGCTCTCTTCCTGAACCCCACCAGTCCAGTGGTGGAATTCAAAAATTGTACTCAAGTTCTGTGGGCGTGGTGTGGTTGGCGTCGCTTGGTGGGTGTGGCAAAGGAAGGTTACTGCAAAATCCCCATTCCCTCCCGATCAGCTGGGACTCGGGAGGCAGAGAATGGATGGGGGTGAGGCCAGCCAGAGGTGGTATTTACCGGTTCTCCCAACTACCCAAAATTTCCGCTACTGGTTCTCTAGAACTGGTCAGAACCTGCTGAATACCACCTCTGCACCAGTCCGGATTCTTTAACTGACAGGTCTGTAACATACCTTCCCTGCTTGACCAGGTGGGACAGGTTGATGTATAATTAGTCCTCAACCTGCAACCACTTTTAAGCCCCAAATTTCTGTTGTTAAGCAAGGCAGTTGTTGAGTTTGGCCCCATTTTACGACCTTTGTTTGCCACACTTTTTTGCGGTTGTTAAGTGATTCATGTGGTCATTAAGAGAACCTGGCTTCCCCACTGTCTTTGCTTGTCAGAAACCAGCTGGGAAGGTTACTAATGGCAATCATGTGACCCCGGGACAATGCAACAATAAATACATACCAGTTGCCAAGCAACAGAATTGTGATCATGTGACCAATGGTCATAAGTGTGAAAAACATCATAAGTCGCTTTTTTCAATGCCATTGTAACTTCAAATGGTCATCAAACAAATGGTTGTAAGTCGAGGACTACCTGTATGGCTTACAGGGTCATATTTTGTCCTGTGTACTACCTTTATGACCCTTGTAACATCCCCATGATCATATGATCAAAATTCAGATGCCTGGCAACTGGTTCATACTTACGACCGTTGCAGTGTCCCGAGGGTCACGTGATCCTCTTTTACAACCTCCTGACAAACAAAGCCAATGGGGAAGCCAGGTTCACTTAGCAATCGGGTTACTTACTTAACAACTTCAGGGATTCCCTTAACCACTGTGGCAAGAAAAGTCGTAAAATGGGGCAAAACTCAACTTAACACAAGTGTCTCACACTTAGCAACATAAATTTGGTTGTAAGTTGAGAACTACCTGTATTGGGACGAGGACTTCTATGGCTTCATAGCCCGTTAATGTCAGTTTTACCTGTGACTCCTCTGGATAAATGGAATGCATGTGCCAGGTCTGGATTGAGTGATTGATTAATTTGATAACATTTCTACAACACAGTTGAATTTGAATACCAGAATGCATCGGTTAAGTCAGGGGTCGGCAACCTGTGGCTCCGGAGCTGCATGTGGCTCTTTCATCCCTCTGCTGTGGCTCCCTGTTGCCAGTCGGCGGCACAATTTTGAGAGGAGCTTCCGGGTGGGGCAGGGAAACACAGTGCGCCGAGATTCTCATGCAAGGGGTGGGTTTTACGGTCAGCTCCAAAATTGATTGGGCTTTCGGTTAGAGCAGGTAGAGGAAAAAGGACGCCGCGCTAGGAGGAGACTCTATGGTGGGGGGAGCCGGATTTCCGGTCGGCTCCAGAATTAAATGGGGGGCTTCCGGTTAGGGCATTTGTGACTCTTTGAATATTTAAGGTTGCTGACCCCTGGGTTAAGTCTACGTATGAATCGCTTCTTGGATTCATATGGTATTTTTTAATCCTTTGCCTTTCCTTGTGTGTGTGCAAACACTTATATTATAAATAATCAGCTATATAAGTAAACTTGGCAGGTTTAGAGCTAAGCAAAGGTTGTTTTTTTTTAAAAAGGCAGTTATTTCAGACAAATTCTGGGTGGTCCCCCCACCTAATGAATTAATGAAGAGAAAATAAATCAAAGGCTCAAGCAAAAATGTTACTCCAGTCAGTAAAAGTTTATGTATTTCAAAATTGGGGGGGGGGGGGATACAGTGTATGTTTATTTGTTTTAGCTAATCAATGACTCCAAAATAACCATCATTATTTTTAAATGAAAAAATAAATTGCTAACACTTCATTAAAAAGCCATTCAAACATGTTCACAAATCTTACTAATGTATATGGGCTGACCACAGAGTTGTTTGAGCGCCTGAGAGTAATTATTTTTATCCACCTTTCAAATATGAACATAATTTAATAATTCAGTCCTTTTTAAACAGGGAAAATAACTAGAGTTCTCCAAATCAAGAAAAAAGAAAAACTGTGAAATTACTATGCAAACAACCTCTACATTCAAAAACACCACTTCAAAAGCTAATTAAATCAACACAGATATTTTCCTTTGAACAAATCCGAATCAAATCTTGTGGTCTTCCATATTACCTACACTCCCAAGTGTAGGCAATATGATTAACATCAATTTACATCTACATCACAGATTAAATTGATGTTAATCCTGAACATAAATTTTCAGGCTTAATCTTCCACAAAACTCCTCCTTCTCAGTTTGATGCCAGAGTAAGAAAAGGCGAAAAAACCGATTTACAAACTGGTCACACAAGTGAGCAGCTTGAAAAAGTCTTCTCCTATCTGCTGGAGACTTGCAAGAAGAAAGGAGTCAACAGCCCACATTTCTTTCTTAAGCTCAGCGATGGGACCTTCCTTAACAGACAATATATTCAGTAACTCTGCTACGTGTAGAAAGGTTAACATAGTTTGTTCAGCCTACATTCAGCAGCAAGGAATCTCTGAAGATTTGAGGCTGCCAATGTACGGTAATTATAATAGAATCCAAAAGTTAGTTTGGATGAAAACTAATCAAGGAGAAAAGCAACCTAGAACTAAGGATAAATTTTGTGACAGTGAGAACAATTAATCAGTGGAACAACTCGCCTCCAATTGTAAATTTGTAAAGTTGTAAATGCTCCAACATGGAGCATTTTAAAGACGTTTTAAAAGAAGAGGTTGGAAAAACCATTTGTCCGAAATGCTACAGGGTTTCCTGCTTGAGCAGGAGGCTGGGCTAGAAGACCTTTAAGGTCCCCTTCCAACTCTGTTTTCTTTTCTATTCCATTCCACTCCACTCCATTCCAATGCCAGGAAAATCTGTTATAAGTAGTCTTCAATTTACAAGAACATTTGGGAGAAGAATTTCCGTTACTGAGGCTATTAAGTGAGTCGTGCTCAATTTTACATCCTTTCTTGCCATGTCTCTGGAAGTTCTCAATCATCCAAGTCACGGTTGTCCAAAAGATGCTTTTTTTTCCAAGCGGCAACTGGATTTCCTTGCTTTTTTTTTTTTCTTTGAAAACTTTTCGCTTCTCATCCAAGAAACTTCTCTAGTTCAAAATGACTGGTTTGTGGAAAGGAAGAATGGAAGGACTAAAAAAGAACATAAATCCTTCCCCACCGGACGCTTAGAACTGAAGAAGCTTCTTGGATGAGAAGTGAAACATTAAAAAAAAACAAGAAATTCCAGTTGCCTTTGGGGGTGGTGGGAATTTGGGGGACTTTTTGCCATGGTTGTTAAGTGAATCACTGAACTTGTTAAGTGATTCAAGCAGTCGGTAAGAGAACCCTGCATTCCCCATTGACTTTGCTTGTTCAGAAGCTCAATTTGCAACAGACATTTCAGGCTCAATTGTGGTCATACATCGAGGACTACCAGTATAAGAGATACAATAGATTAGATTAGATTAGATTAGATTAGATTAGAATAGAATAGAATAACAGAGTCAGAAGGGACCTGGGAGGTCTTCTAGTTCAACCACCTACTCAAGCAGGAGATACTATATTGTTTTCAACAAACAGTTGTCTAGTCTCTTCTTAAAAACTTCCAGTATTGGAGCATTTACAACTTCTGGAGGCAAGTTGTTCCATTGATTAATTGTTCTGTCAAGTATTTTCTCCTCAGTTCTAAGTTGCTTCTCTCCTTGATTAGTTTCCACCCATTGCTTCTTGTCCTGCCCTTAGGTGCTTTGGACAATAGCTTGACTCCCTCTTCTTTCTGGCAACCCCTGAGATACTGGAAAAACAAATGTACAAGCACAGTATAGGTGGTACCTGGCTCAATAGTAGCAACTGTGAAAGGGATCTTGGAGTCCTAGTGGACAACCATTTAAATAGGAGCCATCCGTGTGCAGCAGCTGCCAAAAAAGCCAACACAGTTCTAGGCTGCATCAACAGAGGGGGAGAATCAAGATCACGTGAAGGGTTAATACCACTTTACAAGGCCTTGGTAAGGCCACACTTGGAATATTTGCATTCAGTTTTGGTCACTGCAATGTAGAAACGATGTGGAGATTCTAGAAAGAGTGCAGAGAAGAGCAACAAAGAGGATTAGGGGACTGGAGGCTCAAACATATGAAGAACGGTTGCAGGAACTGGGTATGTCTACTTTAATGAAAAGAAGGACTAGGGGAGACATGATAGCAGCCTTCCAATATCTCAGGGGTTGATACAAAGAAGAGGGAGTCAAGCTATTCTCCAAGGCACCTGAGGGCAGGACATGAAGCAATGGGTGGAAACTAATCAAGGAGAGAAGCAACTTAGAACTGAGGAGAAATTTCCTGACAGTGAGAACAATTAATCAGTGGAACAGAAGTTGCCTCCAGAAGTTGTGAATGCTCCAACACTGGGAGTCTTTAAGAAGATGCTGGATAGCCATTTGTCTGAGTTTCCTGCCTAGGCAGGGGGTTGGACTAGAACAGTGTTTTTCAACCACTGTGCCGCGGCACACTAGTGTGCCGTGACATAGTGTAAGGTGTGCCGTGGGAAAAACACCTTATATATAGTCAATATAGGCACAGAGTTAAAAAATTTTAACATTTTCTAATGGTGGTGTGCCTCGTGATTTTTTTCATGAAAAAAGTGTGCCTTTGCACAAAAAAGGTTGAAAAACACTGGACTAGAAGACCTCCAAGGTCCCTTCCAACTCTGCTATTGTATTGTAAGACTGCTATTATGACTCCCCTCCTCCTTCTTTCTCTTAAACTAGACCTACCCATTTCCTGCAACCGTTCTTCCTATGTTTGAGCCTCCAGTCCCCTAATCATCTTCGTTGCTCTTCTCTGCACTCTTTCTAGAGTCTCCACATCTTTTACCGCTCCATTCCTTGGATTATCAGACACAAATCTATAAACGTGAAGCCTACTCTAAAATCAATTCCAAATTGTCCCCTCTAGTTATGATCTCAAGGACCCATCTGATGAGCAAACTCTTTTTTGAAGGCCGTTTTTTCATTGTTTTTAGTCTCCGTGCCAAGGAATTTAAGGCAAACCTCCAAGGATACCTAAAACACATTGAACAAAAGAAATGCCCATGACTTAACTCCACTTAAGGACTGCCTCCCCAACAGGCTGAAATCCTGGGAAAAGAGCAAACGCCCATTTTCATACAACCATATTTGAGCAAGCAGGAAGAAATCCTCCTTAGCAAGTAGCTGCGATAGGATACCTTTCTATAAAAGGAGAACTTTGAGAAGGAATGAAATATTTTATGGTCCTGCTACGGCCTCCTTAAGAGATCTGCTCGCATTTTTCTCTCTCCTCTCTTTGTTAGGAGAGAGACAAGGAACGCAATTGGGAGCATTCCATTCACTTTCCACACGCGGCCAATTCAGTGATTCTGCCACTGGCAGGACTCAAAATTGAGCATTGTGGTGTCGAACATCAAGAGGCAATGTTTTTTTTTTAAGATGTTCTCCAAGAG
The DNA here is from genome assembly GCF_009769535.1 of Thamnophis elegans. Taxonomy (NCBI): domain Eukaryota; kingdom Metazoa; phylum Chordata; class Lepidosauria; order Squamata; family Natricidae; genus Thamnophis; species Thamnophis elegans. The sequence continues at coordinate 137,067,486 of NC_045544.1, forward strand.
CTAAAACCCTAATTTGTGCCATAAGATACCCCAATAAAACGGCTGGCAATAATCTCACTTTTTTTTTAATGATCCCATTAGCCCCAAACAGTTTTCCCTGGGGCTGTTCAATGCCTTGGTAAGGCCACATTTGGAATCCGGCATCCAGTTTTGGTCGCCATGATTTTAAAAAGGATGTGGAGATTCTAGAAAGAGTGCAGGGAAGAGCAACAAAGAGGATGAGGGGACTGGAGGCTAAAACATATGAAGAACGGTTGCAGGAACTGCGTAGGTCTACTTTAATGAAGAGAAGGACTAGGGGAGACATGACAGCAGTCTTCCAATATCTCAGGGGCTGACCCAAAGAAGAGGGAGTCAAGCTATTGTCCAAGGCACCTGAGGGTAGAACAAGAAGCAACAGATGGAAACTAATCCAGGAGAGAAGCAACTTAGAACTGAGGAGGAATTTCCTGACAGTGAGAACAATGAATCAGTGGAACAGAAGTTGCCTCCGGATGTTGTGAATGCCCCAACACTGGAAGTCTTTAAGAAGATGTTGGATAGCCATTTGTCTGAAGTGGTATAGGGTATTCTGCCTAGGCAGGGGGTTGGACTAGAAGACCTCCAAGGTCCCTTCCAATTCTTCTTATTCTCTTCTATTCTCTATTTTCTTTTTGTCTCCATTCTCTTTTCTCCTCTCTTCTCTCTCTTCCCTTGTCTCCTCTCTTCTCTCTTCTCTTCTATTGTGTCACTGCACACATTGCCGCTCTGCCTGCTCTCCCTCTAGGCCCTAGAGTCTAGGGCCGTGATGGCAAACCTATGGCATGCGTGCCACAGTTGGCACGCGGAGCCATATTTGTCAGCACGGCACCTCTCAGCTCTAGCATGTATGCACGCCCAAGCCAGCTGATTTCCGGCCTTCTGGAGGGCTGGAGGAGGCCATTTTTGCCCTCCCCAGGCTTCAGGAAAGCCTCTGGAGCCTGGGGGGGGGAATAACTCCTCCCCCCGTATGGGGGTGTCATACACACATGTGCCAGAGGGGAAGTCATGCACATGCAGGTGGGCACAAGTGTGCGCACAATAGCACGCGTGCACACAATTCTGGCTCACCTTTAGAAAAAGGTTAGCCATCGCTGCTGTGGGGTGTGTGAGCCATTTGATCTCAAAGCTGCTTTTTTTTCCAAAAAGCAACTGGATTTTAGATTTGTTCGTTTTTTCCTTGGAAAAGGTTTCGCTTTTCATCTAAGAAGCTGCTTCCTAAGAAAGTGGCAGTGGGAACAATTAATCAGTGGAACAACTTGCCACTGGAATGCTGGAGGTTTTCAAGAAATTGGACAGCCATTTGTCTGTAACGGCGTAGGGTCTCCTGCTTGAGCAGGGGGTTGGACTAGAAGACCTCCAAGGTCCCTTCCCACTCTGTTATTCTGTTCTGCTCTGTTAATTCCAGAATTCCCAGTCCCCAAAGCAAAGCAGCAAGATGACCCAGGTACTAAATTTATTGTTCCGCTCGCAGTTATTCTATGACGTTTCAGGAGTTCAGAGAGGGAAGCAAAAGCAAAAAAAGTCTTTAGAGCTTACTTAAATAACTCAAGCGCCATCGTTTTTACACACAGGCACATACATATATATATATACACAAAAGAAACCAGTTTTTCATCGTATCCATTAAGCAGGCCAGCTCATGATTACTATGAAGATCAGAGGCCAAGTTCATTAAAGGCAAAAAAAAAGTATTCCTCTAAATCATATATAAGGCAACTTAAAAACCTACAATAAATCATTTTATTAGTCAAGCTATTTGCAAGAGGAGTCTGGGAGCAGACACTGAACGTCAGAAATAATGACTGCATTAAAAAAAAAACGGCGTCATGAGAAATTTATGAAGCAGGATTTCATTCTCCCTGCCCACCCCCACCCCCCACCCCCCACCCCTTTCTGGTATTATATAGAAAAGACAAGAGTGTATTTTCCAGGAAAGTATATAATAAACCTTGAATGGACCAACAAACCTTATTCTAAAATAAATGAAGCTTGTAAAATCTTAAATGAAATAGGCAGAGTTTTGCTCCTCTGGGGCTCCACGTTATCTTTCATTACCAGCAGAGTCTGAGCCTTTGAAGGTCAATTGAGGAGGTTTGTTTCTTCAAGCCCGTCCTTATGAAACTGAAATCCAATTGACCAAAGAGGTAAAAGGGCTGGATGAGAAACCAGAAGACCACAAGCTCTCGAGATCCCTTCGGCATGGAAACCAGCAATTGACTTTGAGTCGGCTTCTCTCCCTCTTTCCAACAGACCAGGGAGAGGGAATATTATGTAGGCTACATAGTCATAATGATTTGGCTGAAATAGAACAGGGAAGGGGCTCCCCATTCATGGGCCGGGGGCCAGGCCGGGCCAAGCAAGTGGTGGGTGAGCGTCTTGCGTGTGCAGCCCCATTGGAGCAAGCGGTGATGTAAATGCTCCCATTTGTGTGAACGGGGTGTGTGCACTCGTGGAAATGGAGCTGCATGCATGCACGCACACTTGCCACTCGCACAGAAGCCTCCCTTCTCCACCCCTCCGCCTGGTCCACCAAGCCGGAAAGTTTGGGGACCCCTGGTGTAGGGTCTACTGCTGGAGCAGAGAGCTGGACTAGAAGACCTCCAAGGTCCCTTCCAACTCTGTTATTCCATTCTATTCTATTTTTTCTATTCCATTCCATTCTCAATAAAGATTCTATTCTATTATATTCTATTTCTATTCCATGGTATGCTATGCTATGCTATGCTATTTTTCTTTTCTATTCTATTCCATTCCATTCTCAATAAAGATTCTATTCTATTCTATTCTATTCTATTCTATGCTGTGCTATGCTATGCTATTTTTTCTATTCTATTCCATTCTCAATATTCTATTCTATTCTATGCTATGCTATGCTATTATATCCTATTTTTCTATTCTATTCCATTCCATTCTCAATAAAGATTCTGTTCTATGCTATGCATTTTTATTTTCTATTCTATTCCATTCTCAATAAAGATTCTATTCTATTCTATTTCTATTTCTATTCCATGTTATGCTATGCTATACTAATTTTCCTATTCTATTCCATTCCATTCCATTCTCAATAAAGATTCTATTCTATCCTATTTTTTCTATTCTATTCCATTCCCTTCTCAATAAAGATTCTATTCTATTCTATGTTATTCTATGCTATTCTATCCTATTTTTCTATTCTATTCCATTCTATTCCATTCCATTCTTAATAAAGATTCTGTTCTATGCTATGCTATGCTATGCTATGCTATCCCATTTTTTCCATTCCATTCTCAATAAAGATTCTATTCTATTCTATTCTAATGTTCACAGAGTCATCTCTGAAAAGCTGGCCCATTATTGAAGGTGTAAATAACTATGCTTCCAGAGCCAGGAGTTGTTTTTTTTTAAACTTAGCTTTTTCCAGCCAGCATTTATAAAGCAGCTTTGTTTTAATGCTGCTTCATATTATTTTATTATCATTTTGTTTTTGGAAGAAACTTATGGGGTTTCTACAAAGGAAGGGAAAATTTTAAAAGCCCCATAGATATACATACATACTTCTCTCCTCTAGAGATTTCAGTTCTCTTTCTTCGATTCTCTACCGAATACAGAATAACAGAGTTGGAAAGGACCTTGGAGGTCTTCTAATCCAACCCCCTGCTTAGGCAGGAAACCCTACACCACTTCAGACAAAAGGTTATCCAACCTCTTCTTAAAAACTTCCAGTGTTGGAGCATTCACAACTTCTGGAGGCAAGTAGTTCCACTGATTGATTGTTCTCACTGCCAGGAAATTTCTCCTTGGTTCTAGGTTGCTACATTTAAACCTCAAAATAGGAAATGATTTACCAAGACTGTAGTACCCAAACAAGTACCACAGATGCAAACACACGTGCACAAATATATATTCAGGAATTACATGACGCTAAACATGTTATGCCTGATGCCAGAGTTGACAAGATGTCTTTCAAGTGCACTGAGATAACTGAGAAGCTGTCCTTTTCTCAGTCATGTTTAAATTCATGGAAAATACGCATACATTAGGCAATGTGTAGAAATGAGGTGGGAGAGAATTCTCAGATCAAATTCTGCTATGGGAGTTAAGATGCAATTTTAGATCGGGGTGGACAACTGCAGGTAGTCCTCGACTTACGGCCATGGCTGAACTCAAAATTTCTGTGGCTAAGCGAGACAGCGATGTAGTCAGTTTTGCCCTATTTTACGACCTTCCTTGTTAGGTTAGATGCTGCAACTGTCATAAGCATCCAAAATAGTCCTAAGTCACTTTTTTCAGTCCAGTTGTAATTTAGAACGGTCACTATACATGCTTGTAAGTCAAGGACTACCTGCATGGCCCCTTTACGATCATAAGCCTGTTAGAATAGAATAGAATAAAATAGAATAACAGACTTGGAAGGAACCTTAGAGGTCTTCTAGTCCAACCCCCTGCTCAGGCAGGAAACCCTCTAAATGGTTGCCCAGTCTCTTCTTAAAAACTTCCAGTTGGAGATTCACAATTTCTGGAGGCAAGTTGTTCCACTGATTAATTGTTCTAAGTCTCAGGAAATTTCTCTTTAGTTCTAAGTTGCTTCTCTCCTTGATTAGTTTTCACCCATTGCTTCTTGCCCTACCCTCAGGTCTCTTGGAGAATAGTTTGACTCCCTCTTCTTTGTGGCAACCCCTGAGATATTGGAAGAATACTATCATGTCTCCCCTGGTCCTTCTTTTCATTAAACTAGACCTACCCAGTTCCTGCAACCGTTCTTCATATGTTTTAACCTCTAGTCCCCCAATCATCTTTGCTGCTCTTCTCTGCCCTCTTTCTAGAGTCTCCACATCTTTTTTTACATTGTGGTGATCAAAATTGGATGCCGTATTCCTGTTGAGGACCACAGGTGATAAACAGGGCATAGTTTCCCCCCCCCCTCCCCATTTTAGAGTGATGCCGTGTCTCAAGATCCCTGATTAAAATGCAGGCTTTATACTGAGATATCCGGACTTCGATAAGGAGTCCCGTTAGAAGGAAACAATTCCTCATTTTTCAGCCATTGTTCTAGACTCAGGGGTCCCCACATCATTACAGATTCTTCTCTGCCATCAGACCATCACCACGTCACTCCCCATCAACTTCAATGTCTGGGAAGCGCAAAGACGATTGAGAGTGACATTTCACACACCCCACGGGATGGTGGAAAATGTCATCTCTCGCAAGTCCTCTGCAGCCGAACGCAAGCTGGCTTCCGTTCATTCCCAATTAGCACTTCCTCTACCATAAATCAATCCCTCAGGAGTGTCAGTTAAGACGCAGCCAAGAACCTTGGAATCCAAGATTATTCAACAAGGAATGCCGGAGGGGAAATGACAGGTCTCATATTTGGGCAAATTTAATTTTTGTCAAATTCCTCTGGGACAGGGGTGTCAAACTCCAGGCCCGGGGCCCGGATTCGGCCCATGGGGTGCTTAGATCCGGCCCACAGGGCTGCCCATGGTGCCTCTGCCAGCAAAAACGGAGGTTGGGAGGAAAGCAGCAGTCCCGAGCTCAGTTTTCGTTGGCAGAGAATAGAATAGAATAGAATTTTATTATTTGTATGCCACCCTTCTCCAGGAGAACTCAGGGCAGCGAACAATTCAAGGGGGAAAAAGGGGAACATAAAAAAAACAAAATACAAATAATAAAAGTAAACAACAGTCGCACAACCATACAAGTCGAGAGGGGAGGAGAACTCATCAACCCCAGGCCTGCTGGCAAAGCCAGGTTTTGACGGCTTTTCGGAAGGCCTGGAGAGAGGTGAGGGTCCGAATCCCTGCGGGGAGTTCGTTCCAGAGGGCCGGAGCTGCCACAGAGAAGGCCCTTCCCCGGGTAATAGCCAGGTGGCATTGGCTGGTAGATGGCACCCGGAGGAGGCCAGCCCTGTGAGATCTAATAGGTCTGTGGGAGGTAATTGGCAGCAGGCGGTCTCTCAAGAGGGTGGCAGGAAGCCGTCTCAGCCGAAAAGGGAGCCTGTTTTTACTGCCAGAGTGCTCGGGCCACCACAGTGTCAGGCCTGGAGGCCATCTTTCGTATCGGGCCTTCCGGCCATCAAGGACGTCTTGCCCTGCACCTGGAGCAGTGTGACTGGGAGGCATCTCCAGTTTGGACGGTGCCTGATTGGGCCATGGGATGGACATGTGGGTGCTGGCCAAGGACTTGGACTTTCTTTTGGGTGAGGAAATCCTGGAAGCTTTCAGATTTGGGTTTTCCCAGATGTGCCAATAGGACGTCTCTCATAAAATGGAACTTTGAGGAACCTCAAGTCTCGGAGTGTTCTTTCGTTGGGGGTCTTACTTGGAATCCCTGACACACAGGTGCCCCCAACACGAGTGACGTCGAGCTGGCCATGCCCCCCTCCCCCGAGGTCAAACAGAACCCTGACGCAGCCCTCAATGAAATCGAGTTTGACACACACACACCCTGCTCTATGGGAATGACAGCAAGAGTGTGCATGACAATAGAATCACAACCAAGCTTCCACTGAAAGGAAGAACTTTTCCAGGACGACTGGATTTTGATGACAGCCCTCTGTGCTCCTTCCAGACCTTCAGCACAGCTGTTTTCAAATTACACCGGGGTTCTTTGGGAAGAGGACCAGCTGCCTAGCCGACCACCGATCCACCACTACAGGCCACGTGGCCGGCTTCCTGGGAGGAGCTTGCTGGTGGTGGCAGCAAAAAATCAGCTGCCTCCGAATTCCTGGCTACGTACCTGTTTAGAGGATCTTCCATCTGACGTCTTATCAGGTTTTCTTATCCTTCAGGCAAGAAGGAAAGAAGAAACTGTTTTGCTGGCAAATGCTCTTCGATTTTTGCAGCTTTTGTGCTTGCAAGGAAAGGGGGGCTAGCCCAAGGCAGAACGGCTGTCCGTGCTGGGAACTTCAAACTGCCTTGTGCAGGGACAAAGTAAGTCTCCCCCACTCTGTTCTAAGCTTTGTTCGATTTATTCTTATCACGAGCTGGATCCGTTCACTGTGGACAATAATTGCTTATCAACATTTTAGCTTCTTTTCTTTTTCTCCTCCGAAAAATTATTTACTCAGAGGCTTCTAAAATGGCGCCGAGCAGGCTGGCCTCTCCGGTAATAACGAACACTTTTTGCTAACTCTCACAAAAATTCAAAACAAAAGAGATTGCTTATCATTTGTTTTGGTTTCACAATAGAAGAATTTTACTCCTTCATTAACCTTGCTTATTTGGAAGTTAAATGGTGATGAATCTGCTGAATGGTCTTGTTACAATGTTTACTCACTGAAAGTTTTGCCAAGCCTTAAACTTCAAAATAAAAGCCTCTTTACTTAAAGCTGCCAATTCAGGCAATAGAGTTTTATTAACTGCAGGCAGATAAATTTTGAAATGGCTTCAAAACCAAATATTAACTTGAAGTCGTCACCCTCTACTTCCAGGGGCACATCCTCAGTGCCTGGCACAAAGCTGCAGCCTCCGCTTCCTACACCCCCTGCTGGGGATGTGTTAACGAAAGAATTTTTCCTGAGTAATCTAAGCGAGGCTCTCAATGCACAGACAATTAAAATGGAAGATAAGTTTAGAGATAATAGAGAGGAGAGAAAAGAGGAAATAAAAGAAATGAAAGAAGAAATTAAAAGTGAAATAAAAGGACTTAAACAGGAGCTGTATGAGAAATTTGATGCTAAGGTTGATAAAATTAGAGACGACATGCTGAGTCTTGTAACTGTATTAACAGAACATATTTCTGGAGTGGAAGATACTCTAGAGGTTCTTAATGATGCCAATGCTAACTTAACAGTGAAAACAGAGGTGGTGGAACAAAAAGTGGAAAATGCTGAAAAAGAAATTATTATGATACAGTACCGACAAATGGAGTTCGCATTAAGAGTAAGGGGGCTGCGTGAGGAGAAACAGGAGAACCTGAAACAGATCCTATCGGAAGCTTTTGACCGCCTGATGGGAAGACCAGGGACCAATCAAGACTGGCGAATTGACAAAGCTTACCGCGTTAACTCCTGGCTGGCAAAGCAGAAGCAGCTTCCTCGAGACATCGTTATATATTTTACTACAAGAGAGTTTAGAAATATGGTACTGCAAGCATCTTATAATACTAAGCTTCAAATTGGCGGTCAAGACCTGGCTGTTTTGAAAGAGATACCACCTCAAATGTTAAGAGCCAGGAGGGACTACACTTTTTTGGTCGAAGAACTCAGAAATCGTCAGATACAGTATAGATGGGATGCACCATTTGGCATCATATTTACATTTGATAAGCAAAGATACCGCCTCAACTCTGTATGGAAAGCCCGAGATTTTTATTATAATATATTGAAGGCCGGACACCCTGCACCATCTGGACCTAGAGAAAGACCACAAGAAGGACAGGATAGACAGCAAACTACACAACCACCAGACAAGATGGAGCATCTCTCTTCTCTAGAAGTGCAAGGTGCTATGGAACCAAGACCTAGCCGCATGACTACTAGACGTATGGAGAAACAAGCTAAAAAGCAACAGCATCAACAATCATCGGCCATCGATCAAGGATCCACAACAACAAATCTGGAAGCAATGGGAGGAGCTAGACCTAAGGTTAAACAGGCCATGCAGGAAGCTCTAAAAATGCTTCAACCAACCAAAGATGACAACTAAGATTTTAACATGGAATGTCAACGGACTGAACTCTCCACAGAAGAGGAAGAAAATATTTCATTATCTCAAACAGTTTAAGAACGATGTAATTTGTTTGCAAGAAACTCATATCAAATCAACTGATCAAAAATATTTGATCAACTCAAAACTTGGTCAACATTTTGTAGCTTCTGCTATGGAAAAGAAGAATGGTATAGTTGTATACTTAAGAAAAGACATGAAAGCTGAATTAATAGAAGCAGATCCCTTCGGAAGATATATTGCTTTAGACTTAATCTTAGAAGGGAAAAAGACATTACTTTTGGGAATTTATGCTCCCAATCAACAGCAAGATAGATTCTATAGAAATCTTCATGCCAAATTAGTACAATGGGACTATAGTTCCTGTATACTATTGGGTGACTGGAATGGAGTGATAGACACTAAGAAAGATAAGAAGATTTCCCGCCTAAATACCAAGATGCGAGCAAAGTTACCCAAATCTTTCTTTGACATTATGGATGATTTTGAATTGAGAGATATTTGGCGAGAAAGAAATGCAGAGGAATGTGACTTCACTTTCTTCTCGGACAGGCATCAATCCCTCTCAAGGATTGATTTTATTCTAACCACTAATGATTTGCTTTCTAGGGTCAAGAAAACAAAGATTGCAGCTAGGATCCTTTCGGACCATAACCCAGTTTGGATGGAGTTGGGAAGGGTAGTGCAGGCAAGAAGGTCTTGGAGATTGAATGAAAACTTATTTAGATATGAAAAGTATATTAATGATTGTAAAAAATTATTATCTGAATATTTTGTTTTGAATATGAATAAGGGTACATCTATGGAATTTGTATGGGACGCAAGCAAAGCGTATATGAGAGGAGTTTTGATGAATATAAATAAAACACATAGAAATAAGCAAGGGTTAAAACGAACAGAACTGGAAGAGGAAATTAAGAGAAAAGAGCTGGAGTTAACAATGAACCCAGACGATACAAAGGTTAAGGAAGCTATTAACATATTAAAATCTCAATTTGACATGTTGATCTCTGACCAGGTGGCTACTAATCTATTATATGCAAAACACAATACTTTTTGTAATGCAAACAAACCTGGCAGATGGTTAGCTTATCAGATTAGGAAAAAAAGGAAAACTCGAAATATATCTAAACTGATTTATAGAGGGAAGGAGGTGTTTCAACAGGAAGAGATTCAAAAGGCTTTCTGGGAATTTTTACAGAACTGTATAAAGGGGATAAAATTAGTGGTTTAGACATAGACAAATATTTAGACAAAGAGAAAATACCTTCAGTTAGAGAAGAACACAGGCAAAAATTGAATCAACCAATAACCTCGGGGGAAATCCTGCAGGTAATTAAGCAATTAAAGTCAGGGAAAGCACCAGGTACAGATGGCTTGACAGCGGTTTACTATAAAAACTTACAGTTAGAAATGGTAGAACCTCTTAGAGAATTATTTAATATGATTCAAACGGAAGGTAAAGTCCCTCCATCTTGGAAGACAGCGTTTATATCTTTGATACCCAAAGAAGATCAGGATACTACTCAACCCAAAAATTATAGACCTATTTCATTACTGAATGTAGATTATAAAATTTTTACTAAAATATTAGCAAATAGGTTAATGTTGGTCACTCAACAATTGATACATACGGACCAAACAGGTTTTATACAAGGGAGACAGATGAAAAGTAATGTTAGATTAATTATTAATGCATTAGAATATTTGGGAAAGAACAATCAGATCCCTGCTGCGTTTATATTTTTGGATGCTGAGAAGGCCTTTGATCGAGTTAACTGGCAATTTCTGTTGAGGATACTGCAAAAAATGCAGATAGGAGATAATTTTTTACAGTCAATTAAAGCAATATACCAACAGCAAACAGCACAAATCATAGTCAATGGAAGTCTAACAGACTCTTTTCAAATTGGAAAAGGTACAAGACAGGGCTGCCCTTTGTCCCCATTATTGTTTATTATAACTTTGGAAGTATTGTTGAATAAAATAGGGGCTTGGATGGTTTAAAAGGGATCAAGATTAGGCAGCAAGAATATAGAGTCCGCGCTTTTGCAGATGATTTGGTTATAATATTGGAACAACCGCAGGAATCCAGTATGGTTTTAATGAATATGATTAATCAATATGGTCAAGTGTCGGGCTTTAAAATAAACTTAGGAAAAACCAAATATTAGCTATAAATATGAATATTAAACAAAAGGAAGAATTAGGAGTGATGCTAGGATGTGAGGTAGTTAAAAAAGTCAAATATCTTGGAGTTAACATTTTAACTTCAAATGGGAAATTATATAAGCATAATTATGAACCACTTTGGCATAGCATACAGACAGAGATGAAAAAATGGGAGAAATTGCACCTATCTTTGCTGGGTAGGATAGCGGCAGTGAAAATGAACATTCTACCAAAATTTTTATTTCTCTTCCAAATGTTACCTATACTAAAAAAAGATGCGAACCTTTTAGAATGGCAGAAGGGTATTAACAAATTTGTGTGGGCAGGAAAGAAGCCGAGGGTAAAGATGAAAATAATGCAAGATGCACGTGAGAGAGGAGGATTGAAACTACCTAATTTAAAACTATATTATGATGCAGTGGCATTATCTGTAATTAGTGATTGGATTCACTTAACCAATGATAGAATATTGAACATAGAGGGACACGATCTGCTATTTGGTTGGCATGCTTACCTGTTATTCAACAAAAAATTGGATAAGAACTTTAAAAGTCATATTTTAAGAAATGCTTTATTGCGGGTCTGGAAGAAATACCAATATAAATTAAATGACAAGATACCCATGTGGGCAATTCCTAGACACGCAATTGAAAATATGAATACAGCACAAAAACAGGACAGAATTACTTACAGACAGCTTCTTACCTCGGAAAGGGGGGTATTACAATTAAAATCTTTAGAGGTATTAAAAGAGGACAAGGTAGTTCAAACATGGTTCCAGTATGGGCAATTACAGGCTAGGTGGAAAATAGATCAAAAAATTGGTTTTATTCAAGTTGAGGATAATCTGTTTAAACAAATAAGAGATCAAAGCTTAATGCATATAAAGAGGATATATAATGTATTAATACAGATGGATTCAGAAACAGAATTAGTTAAAGATTGTATGATAAAATGGGCTCAAAATATTGAGGAACCAATAATGTTGGATACATGGGAAAGAATCTGGGTAAGAAATGTGAAATTTACACAAGCTCAAAATCTGAGAGAAAATTTTTACAAGATGTTCTATAGATGGCATTTAGATCCTAAAAAGTTGGCTTCTATGTATCCGAATGTACAGCCTAAATGTTGGAGGTGTGGTTCTCTCGATGCTACATATTATCATATATGGTGGACTTGCCAAAAGGTTAAGGCATTTTGGATAAAAATATGGTGGGTCATGCAAAATGTTTTTAAAAGAAGGATAAAGTTTAGTCCTCAGTTATTCTTACTAGGTATATGTACTGACTTTACAGTGGTAGAGACCAATTTGACTTTGCACCTGATAACTGCAGCAAGACTGTTGGTGGCGCAATATTGGAAGAAGGAAGACTTGCCTACAATCCAAGAATGGACATTGAAGGTAACAAACTTAGCGGAAATGGCTAAAATATCGGCATATCTCAAAGATCATTCAAATGAGAGATATAAACGAGACTGGAAAAAATGGATTGACTATATACAAAATAAATACGGGACTAAGAAATTCCAGTTAGCCTATGCTTAAGATCAGAAATGATTTAAACTGTTAAAAGTTAGTTCAGTAAGAAGAAGCTAAGGTCAATCTAGAATGTCATTAATTTCTTTATTTCTTTTTTCTCAATAGATTTTAGACTGTGTTAGTTAAAAATCCATACCGGGTACGGGTTCTGGGAAGTCGGGGGGGGGGGGGAAGGAGGAGGGGGGGTGGGGGGGTGGAGGGAGGGAGGGGTACACACAACAAAAAAAAAATTGTACTTCAATGTTTTAATGATTGACAAATGATATATTTGTGTTTTTTTTCAAAGAAAAATAAAAAAGTTTTGTTTATAATACAGGCCACGTGGCCTGCAGATCGTTTCCCAAGAACTGGCCCACGTGGGCACATTTCGTCGCCTTCGAAACTCTTGAATCTTTGGAGACGCTACTATGGAGTCAACCAATCCCTGAAAAAGAGATTCCCCCAAAGGGAAGTAATTCAAGTCAGTCACGTTTGGGACCAAAATTCAGGTAGTCCTCGACTTACAACCACAACTGAGCCCAAACTTTCCGTTGCTAAGCAAGACAGTTGTTAAATGAGTTTTGCCCCGTTTTAGAACCTTCCTTGCCACAATTTGTGTTTGTATTTGTATTTATTAGTTTTGTATGCCGCCCACTCTCGGAAGACTCCGGGCGGCTTACAATAAAAAAGGGAGGGGGAATATAAAAGACAATACAACAATTTAAAATCACAGCAACATTCATAACTTAAAGTGGGGCTGGATACTTCAACAGCCCCAGGCCTGCTGGAACAGCCAGGTCTTAATAGCTTTACGGAAGGCCGGAAGGGAAGTAAGGGTCTGGATCTCAACGGGGAGCTCATTCCAGAGGGCCGGAGCTGCAACAGAGAAGGCCCTCCCCCGGGGGGTCCCCAGCCGACATTGGCTGGCAGATGGGATTCGGAGGAGGCCTAGTCTGTGCGATCTAATCGGTCTTTGGGAGGTAATTGGCAGGAGGCGGTCTCTCAGGTACCCAGGTCCGATGCCATGTAGGGCTTTAAAAGTAACGACTAGCACCTTGAAGCATGTCCGGAGACCAATGGGCAGCCAGTGCAGCTCGCGGAGGATAGGTGTAACGTGGGTGTACCAATTGTGAATCAATTCAGTTGTTCAATTAGGAACAAAGGTTTTTAAGTGGATCTGGCTTCCCCACAGATTTTGCTTGTCAGAAGGTCGCAAAAGGGGAATCGCATAACCCCCGGGACACTGCAACCATCATAAATATGAGCCCGTTCTCAAACGTCTGAATTTTGATCACACGGACATGGGGATGCTGCAGTGGTCGTAAGTGTAAGAACGGTCATCGGTCACTTTTTTCATTGTTGTTGTAACTTCAAATGGTCACTAAATGAACTCTTGTAAATTGAGGACTACCAGTGCTAGGTTCGGGAGAAGTCAAATCACTGAAAAAGAGATGGAATAGGATAACTCCTCGTGGCCAACTCCTCGTGGCCATCTCGCTCCAGCCAACACACCCTGGCCATTTCATTGCGGCCAACCCGATGAGGATACCTCAGTGCAGGACAACTTGACAATACCACGTGGGATACCTCAGGGAGATAAATGTTATCCACCACTGTTTCTTCAACATTATTTCCACTGAAAATATTTGGATGCAGTGATTTGGTCATGGCGAGCTGTCCTAGATCCAAAAAGAAATTTCCCCAAAGAGAAAAACTTCAAGTTTGAGAGTGATGTACCGTATTTTTCGGAGTATAAGACGCACCAAGGTTTTGAAGAGGCAAATTAAAAAAATAGGTAGGTAGATAGAGGGATAGAAAGGGAGAGAAAGAAAGAGAAATATAGTAGGGAAGGAGGGAGGGAGGGAGAGAATAGCTAGGTAGGTAAGTAGGTAGATAGATGGAGAGAGAGAGAGAGAGAGAGAGAGAGAGAGAGAGAGAGAGAG